>NC_061117.1:149773412-149830343 GCF_002878395.1 Capsicum annuum | reverse complement strand
GGTGCTACTGCCTCAGCCACTAAAATGGCCATAACTTTTCGCTTGGGTATCGAATTTTTGCAAAATTGGAATCATTGGAAAGTTAATTCAATTATCTACAATTTGATAGGTATTGGGATGAAAAATTCCATCAATATAAATAATTATGCACATTTGAAGTAGACCCTTGTATAATTGAATGATAAACTTTGGACGAATCAATTGATCTTAGCTCAACTTTGTTCTAGGTCATTGCTATGAACATTTTCCACCTCTAAACTACTCCATAGACTAGGATAATTATCATGCAACTTATATTCACGTGAGAATCACTTGGATTAGAGCTTAGACGCATAGAAATGACGGTTAGAATTCCAGCACAAAAATACGGGGTATTACACAACAGATGGTCCATCGGTTGAAAGAACTCAAAACTCTTGCAATTTCTACTGGATTCAAAATTGTTCCTTACGTCCAATCGTCAACATATTTATTGAGAAGAAAAAATAGACAGAAACATAAATTTTTCATTAAACAAAAACAAAATACATTAGGTTGGTAGATCGTATATAAATAATGATAAAAATAGATATACTAAAAGAAAAAACATAACCTAATTATCATTATCAATATCATTATCATCATTATTATTGTTAGTCGGCCAATCATTAACCGACAGCAGCAAGGCCCTCCTCAACCTATGAATTTCTCGGAGCATCCTTGCTCTCACAGTGCCTAACTCCCACTATAGGTCATTAACCTGCCTCTAAAGTTCCGTCATGGTGTCGCGCAGAATAACAATGTCCCAAACAGGATCAATCATATCTAGAACACCCATGAATTTACAAAAAAATGTAAAAACATAAGTAAAGAAAAGAGTCTGAATGTAATACAACGTATACCAACAATTGGGTGGATTTACAGAAAAAGAAAGAAAATGACTTACCTGATTCAGGGAAAAGGTATATGGTCTTTTAAGAGAAAGTGGTTAAAAATGTAATATGAAAGACAAGATGCAAGAAATAAATAGAGTTTAGTAAAATGAACGAGTAAGGAGGGACCTATTTATAGAGGATTGCATTTAAATGACTTAGGCAAAAAGACATGACTGTTCACCTCCATTTTATTAATTACATTCAAACTGGTGACTTTTTGATTACTGGGAAAAGTTATGACTTAATTAAATTAAGCTGCTGACTTTTTTATTATTGTGATAAGTCATGACTTTTCAGCTTATTATTATTAATTAGTTATTAAATTTAAATAACTTATTTTCCAATTAAATAATCGAAGACTTCTCACCTTTTCAATAATCATTTCTTTTAATAATAATAACTATTTTTATTGAGTTATAGCAACAGATTGTATATTTGTTACATCAGATACCCATCTGTGGCAATAGATATACCATCTGTTGCAATAAATGGACCATCTGTGCAACATATAATCTATCTGTTGCAACATATTGAATATCTATTGCATACAAATGATGCAACAGATGGACCATCTATTGGGGACCCTTTTTTTTAATAATAATCATATACTTTCATTAATCCAAATTGGTAACTTTTTATTTTATAAATAAAAAAAATATATTTAAAAATAAAAATGGTGAAAGTCACTACTTGTCGCCTATTTAATATTAACATCAATTATTCAAATTAAATAATCATTTTTTATGGTTATAAATTGTGTTTATCATTTATGGCTTTTTTGTTTTCTGTGAAAGGAAATGACTTAATTAAATCAAGCTGGTGACTTTTTGATTATTGTGACAAGTCATGACTTTTCATCTTCTTAATATTAGTTAGTTCTTAAAATTAAATAATATATTTTATCAATTAAATAATCGAAGACTTCTCAGCTTTTCAATAACTGTTTCTTTTAATAATAAGCGTTTTTATTAACCTGTTGCAACAGATTGTCCATATGTTGCAACAGATGGTCCATGTGTGCAACAAATGAGATATCTATTGTGACAGATGGACAATCTGTTGAAGGAGCCTTTTTGATTTCTTCTAACAGTTTATTCATTGGTTGTAATAGATAGGGAATTTGATTCATCAGTTGCTTTAAACGTGTTAGACAAAAAGTTACGACTGTTCATCTCTTTTTTAACAATCATCATATACCTTAATTAATCCAAAGTGATGACTTTTTTATTATATAATAAATAAATAAACAATAGATTGAAAAACAAAAATATTGAAAAGTCACGACTTATCGCCTATTTAATATTAACATGAGTTATTAAAATTAAATAACTATTTTTTTATGGTTATAAATTGTGTTTATCATGTATTTCCTTATTATTTATTTACGAATCATTTTCATATTAAATATTCAAAAATTCATGGATTTTCACCCTCTCAATAACAATAATTCTTTTTTATTAATAATCATTTATTGCAACATATGATCTATCTATCGCAATAGATTAACCATCTGTTGCAACATATAGTACATTCGTTGCCATAATTGTTCTATCCTTACCCCCAACCATCGATATGTTGAGCATAAGAAATAGAAAGAATGAAAATTAAATATTAAATAAGAATTAAGAATCCAAAGTCGACCAAACATAGATTTTTGAATCCATTATATACAAATATACAATAAAAAATAAAATAAACATTAGGTTCCTCATTTAGGTGGACCCGCTATGATAAAAAAATACATCGAACCTAATTATTATTATTATTATTGTTGTTGTTGTTGTTGTTGTTGTTGTTGTTGTTGTTGACAACCGGCCAATCGTCATCCAGCAACTGCAGGGCCCTCCTCAGCCTTGCTCTCATAGTATCCAACTCCCATCGAAGTTCATGAATCTACCTTTCAAGTTCCCACAAGAAGTTGCGCAAAATCACCTTGTCCAAATTCAGATCAACCATATCTAAAAGTGGAGTTATGTTTAATTACATCTCTTAATTAGATAAAACAGGTGACTTTTTGAATATGTAAATTAAAAAAATGAATTTAAATACAACATTTTATCTTTATTGTATTTTGGAAAGAAAAGAAAATTTCTTTAAAATAAATCTAACAGATGGGTAATCTGTTACAAAATATATTCTATCTGTTTGATAATTTACAACATATTGACAATCTGTTGCAACAGGTGTATATATCTGTTTGATTATTTCCAACACATAAGTTATCTATTGCAACAGATTGATCATCTGTTGTAACAGATGTCTATAATTGTTGGATAATTTTAACAGATTTGTCATCTGTTGCAGCAGGTTAGTCATCTGTTTATTCAAATTAAGCCATAGATGGGCTAGGAAGAATAAGGTGCGTGCATATGGATGAATCCACTTTCATATGTGAGAGTTATGTATTACTAATAAGGTCATCAGAATAACACACATAAAGTATAATGATTTTGTAAATATAGTTTTTAACTGATTAGGTATTGATCATTCAAACAAGATACTGCATTGTATAATTAAGTTAGATAGGTTCGAATCAATAAGGCCGAGGGGCTATGAAGATGGTGCCGATACCTTGTTACGAATTAATGATGGTTGTTTCTCATGTTTATGCATGTCAAATTTTGAGAAGGGATCAATATTTAGTGGCATTATAGGGCTCCAATAGCTATTAGACTGACTTTAAGGGTGCATTGGACTCTAAGAAGGTCTTCAAATCCTCCCACTGCAGCAAACAAGAACGGAAAACCAATAGAAATTTCCCTAGCCTAAGTTCATATGGATGGGTTATTCGAGGAGATGATTACACGCCAGAAGAAGCCGTAGGAGAATACTTGCAAGGAAAGAGGAGTTGATGAAAGACTATATCATCTGAGACCTTATTGAAGAGGAAACATAGGGTAGCAAGCAAGGAACTTCTAGCAAATCTGGATGATAAAACTGACTTAAAACATGAGAAATCTCAATCAAGTGCAAATATGAAAGTGTATCTAGTAATGAAAATCCGTCTGTCGTCTCTCAAAAAGAAAAATAGTGCAGCTAGCCACTTTTCTAGGGAATTGCAACTGGTTAGTATTATCGGAATGATCACCTACAGAGAAAATAACAAAACACCAAGAGAGCATCTTTGCAGGCACAGAAGGGTGAAAAGATGTACAGTAAGTTAAGAAAACTTGCGCCAAGAACAATCGAAGTTAAAATAAGGAAGCAAGTGAAGGCGAAAATTTTTGAATTTTAAATTACATCCCATGCCTTCTTGTTTATAGTTCTGATTGGGTCCACTGCTATTGACCTGATCGGAACGACAAACAAGATTGAAAGGCAGATTAAGTATAATTACTTTTTTAGCAATATGGATATAATTGATTGGGTTTTCTTGCCTTACCATGATTTCAACATATCTTAGAGAAGAGAGATAACTTACTGTAGTATGTGAATCCCATATACTTGCCAGAGCTCTTGATAATTATCAAATGAATGGAAATGTAAATTACACCAGTGCTTTTATGCTTAGCTGCTAATATGTCAAAAACACTGGTGCAATTTACATTTCCATCCACTTGATAATTTTCAAAAGCTCTGGCAACTGCACGGGGTTCACATACTACAACAAACATCTTATTTTTTCCAAGATATGTTGAAAGCATGCTAAGGAAAGAAAATAATCAATTACATCCATATTACTAAGGAAGTAATTATACTCAATCTGCGTTTCAATCTTGTTTGTGGTTACGATCAGGTAAATAGCAGTGGACCTAATCGAAACCACAAATAAGAAGGTATGAGATGCAATTTAAAATTCAGTAAATTGCGACCTTCGCTTGATTCCTTACTTTAACTTTAGAAGTTCTTGGGACAAGTTTTCTTGATTAATTTTACATTATTTCAACCCTTGGTACCCGCAAAGTTGCTTTCTCGATGTTATGTTATTTTCTATGTAGAAGATCATTCCAACCACGCTAACTAGTCGCAGTTCTCTAGTAAAGTATCCAAGTGCACTATTGTTCATTGAGAGAGACGGTTGATAGATTTTCATTCTTGGATACACTTTCATATTTGCACTTCATTCAGATTTCTCATATGTTTCTTTCTTAATAAGATTTGAGATGATACAATCTTCATCAACTCCCCTTTTTCTTCACAGGAATTCTCCTACTGCGCCTACTGGCGTATAATCATCATCCTGAAGAATCCAACCATATAAATTTAGGCTAGGACAATAACTACATTGATTTTCATTCTTGGTTGTAGCAATGTGATGCTTCGGCGGCCTTTCAAAAGTCCGTTGAACCCTTAAAATCAGTCCAATCACTATTGAATCTTTTTACAATGCCAATAAAACTTGATCCTTTTACAAAACTTGACACATAAACATGAGCAACAAACGTCATTAAATCATAATAGGGTATAGAAACCATCTTTACGGTCCCTCAACTTTATCAGTTCAGACTTATCAAACTTAACTATAAAATTGCAGATATCTTATTTGAATAATCAATGCCTTATCGGTAAAAAATAGCATTCATAAAATCAATGTACTCTATGTGTTTTTTCACGATAACATGATCAATAATACATACCTCCCACATATGAAGTGGTTCCATATGCAAGCAGTTTATTCCTCTGAACCCATTTTTAGTATAGCCTTTTGTGTTGCTCGAGCAAAAATTGATCAATTTTCACTTTCTTATATCTACAAACAAGATAAAAATAATTGATGTCAATATATTTCAATATATGTTCAACAGTTGACCCATATATTGCAACATGTCTGTTACAATAGATTGCCCATCTGTTGTAACATATTACCCATCTGTTGCAATAGATTCCACATCTGTTACAACAGACTACACATCTTTTTTATTAGATTTCCTATCTATTCAAAAGATGGGCAATCTATTGTAATAAGCTACGCATCTGTTGCAACAAATGGATGACATGTTGCAACATATAGGTCATCTGTTGGAATAAATCAAACAAGCCTTGCTAGTGGTTTAATTTGTTCCAATAGTTGCTCCATCTATTGCAACATCAACAACAAAGAAACAGTAACATTTATTCCAACAACACCAACACCACACATTCCAACAACACCAACACCACACATTCCAACAACACCAACCCTACCAATAACATCAATAACAATATCAACAACAAAGAAACAAACAAACTACATACAAAAAAATGATACTGCCAAAAAGGCTTCTAAAGTTCTCCTAATAGATGAGTTTTTTTTACATATTTTAATAAAAATAACGGTTCATTCATTCAAGACTTAAAAGTCACCTTTCCTTCAATTTTCTCAATAAATAGGATATGGGTGATGGGTAATTAAATAAAAAGATGTAAATAACTAATTTAAATAACTTGTAAAGAAGAAGACGAGAATGAAAGAGCAATAGTGAATCATACCTGCAATGTCAAAAGCAAGGGGATCAAAATAATAATTTTAGTTGAGAAAAGATATAGAAAAGTTGAGATCCGAAAGGATCCTCATGAGAAAAATAAGAGAAAAGAGAGAAAAAAGAAGACGGTTGTGATAAACCTAAAGAGAAGAATAAGAAAAATAAGAGAGATGAATTAATTTATGGCTGAAGAAGAGATAATTCTAGAGATAAGTTTAAATATTCATTAATAACTTTGAGGGGCACGAGGAGATGGGTGACATTGAAAAGAAAAGATATGATAACTCAATGAGGAGATTTTTGAGTTATCCAATAAATATTTTTTACCTCCTTAGTATTTTATCTTTTTTATTTCGGATAAAAAATTGCATTAAAATAAAAAAAAGATTTTCAAAAAGATATGTCATCTGTTGCAACAAATATCAATATCTATTTAAAAATTTCCAACAACTCAGTCATCTGTTGCAACAGATGCAAATGTCTATTTGATAGTTTACAACAAATATTAATATCTGTTTGAAAATTTTCAATAGCTCAGTCATCTGTCGCAACAGATGCAAATGTCTATTTGATAATTTGCAACAGAAAAGTAATCTGTTATAATAGATTTCTGTTCAATTGATTTAGGTAAAACCATGGATGAGAAAGGGTCAACTATAATTTTATTTGAGTCTTTGCAATTGCATGATGTTGGTACTGTATTCCTCCCGAATGAGTCGTCAATCAATCAATCTGAGTTAAAATAATTCATATTAAGTTATTATTAAGCTAATACCTAAATTGATTATGCTAGAACTAGGGATGAGTTCATAGGGTCCACTATAATTTCGATTGAGTCTTTGTAATTGCATGATGTTGGTAATGCATTCTTTTCAACCTGAGTCATGAATCGATCAATCTGAGTTGAAATGATTAATATTAACTTATTATTAAAATAATACCTAAATTGATTTATCTAGTAATAGGGATGAGTTCATAGGTTCAACTATAATTTCAATTGAGTCTTTGCAATTACATGATGTTGGTATTGTGTTCCTTCTGACCTGAGTCACCAATCGGTCAATCTGAGTTGAAAAAATTCATATTAACTTATTATTGAGCTAATACCTAAATTTATTTAGCTAGAACTAGGTATGAGTTCATAGGATCAACTACAATTTTAATTGAGTCTTTGCGATTGCATGATGTTGGCATTGCGTTCCTTCTAACCTGAGTCATCAATCGATCAATTTAAGTTGAAAATATTCATATTAACTTATTATTGAGCTAATAACTAATTTTATTTAGCTAGAACTAGGGATTAGTCCTAAGGGTCAACTATAATTTCAATTGAGTTTTTCCAATTGCATGATGTTGGTATTGCATTCTTCCCCACCTGAGTCGTCAATCGATCAATCTGAGTTGAAATGATTCATATTAACTTATTATTGAGCTAATACCTAAATTTAATTAGGTAGAACTAGGGATGAGTTCATAGGGTCAACTACAATTTCAATTGAGTCTTTGTAATTACATGATGTTGGTGTTACTTTCCTCCCGACTTGAATCGTCATTCAATCAATATAAGTTGAAATGATTCATATTAACTTATTATTGATCTAACACCTAAATTTATTTAGCTAGAACTAGGTATGAGTTGATAGGGTCAACTACAATTTCAATTGAGTCTTTGCAATTACATGATGTTGGTATTTCCGTTTCTCCCGACCTGAGTTATCATTCGATCAATCTAAGTTGAAATGATTTATATTAACTTATTATTAAGATAATACCTAAATTTATTTAGCTAGAAATATGTATGAGTTCATAGAGTCAACTACAATTTCAATTGAGTCTTTGTAATTGCATGATGTTGGTATTGCATTCCTCCCGACCCAAGTCGTCAATTGATCAATTTGAGTTGAACGATGTATATTAACTTATTATTGAGCTAATACCTAAATTCATCAGTGTTCCAGTTGAACTTGATACAATTTATAATGATAAAAGGGTTAAAAAATATCTTTTTTTTTTAAAAAAATAATTATGTTCAATTCAGACACAATTAACAATTTTAAAATTTTTCATTCTTTTTCAAAATACAAATCAACCTATACAAATCATCAATTTGCTGGAAAAATATTTTATCATTTCAAATCTTGAGTTCTCGCTCTTTTCTTTCCCTCTAAAAAATATAGACAACAACTACTCAATATATTGCTTAACCCTTCAAAATAGATCTATGTTCTTCCCATTTCCATCCACATAATTGTTATTTTTGACTTCTTTCTTGCTTATATCCATCATTTTCTCTGTCTTCACATGTAACAGAGTTCGAGAATAGTTCTACATTTGTTCTTTATTCTAAAAATTAGGGTTTTTTAGTTAATGATAAAAAATAAGACTTTTAGTTGTATTATCCTCGAGAATGGGTTAACAATTTTGAGTTTTGTTGCTAAAAACGTCAGAAGAATCCAAGAAAACTCTAGTTTTTGTCACAGTATTTTGTTGACTGTCGTGGTATTATTGGATGGTGTTTGTCGTGTTGTTAGGGGATATTGTTGATGGTGTCGGTATTGATGGTCTTGGTGGTGGTGGTATTGGTGGCATTGGTGATGGTGTTGGTGGTCTTGGTGGCATTAGTGGTGTCCATGGTCATGGTGTTGGTGGTCCATCTATTGCAATAGGCGGAACATCTGTTGGGTGATATTAAATAGGTCTTCAAACAGATTCCCCATCTATTCCAACTGATGGGTTATCCATTGGAATATTCTTTTGTAATGTGGCATATAAAAATTTATTGATTTGTCTTAACTTTTTTCTAAAAATTATGCAGACATCAAATGTAATATTTGTTTTATTTTTCTGTTGTTTGTAGTTAAAAGATATCTCCCAAAAGAAAAGAAACTGAAAGTGGATCAACTTCTAACCACTTGACAAAAAAGGCTAGAGTACGGATGGATTAGGAGGAACTTCCTGAACAATCTCAGTCAAGGAAAAGTGAAGTTGAAGAAAGTTATAAAAATGATGTTGAGGGAGGTGGAGAAGGGTATTTAGAGGCTGCTGAGGATAATAAAAGTGAGGAGAAAGAAGAAGATAAACAAGAAGAGGAAGAAGTAGAAAGTAAGAAAGAGGATGATGATCAACATGATGATAAACAAGAACAGGAGGATGTAGAAAGTGAGAAAGAGGATGATATTCAACAAGATGATAATGCATCATCAATGGGGCATGAATTAAGATCTAAATCCCAGTATGATCCTATCAAAATTATTAGTATTGACAGGTTTTAAGTTATGATGACGATAGATGGCCCTGCAGAACTAACTGGTGATTTGGTACTTAAATGTCAGTTGGGGAAACCATTTGATGACTTTAGGAAAACTATGAAGAATGAAAAACTAGATGAATTTTGTAAGAAGAGCCGCTTTGGACACTTTCTTGATCTACCTGAGGACAACATTGCCCATTTCCAAATGAGCATGGTATATGATCTCCCCAAGCATAGGATCACGTATATGAGGGATGATAAAGATTCGAAGGAGGGGGGGCAAAAAGATAGATGAAATCCGAATAAACTACTATGGCATGCCAGTTTGATTTGGCATGAAAAAGTTTTCCATTGTGACAAGTTTGAGATGCGATCTTCCGAATAAACCTCTCATCAAGGAAACACCCCGCAAAAATTCCAAGGCAAGCAGGATAGCTAAACCACCACTATCAAATAAAGGGAAGACATTGTCCAAGCAACCATCCACCAAAACTAACAAACGCAAGGAAAAAATAGATGGGTTGTTCAACATTACTGGACATAGCTACAAAGCCACGACGTTGATACAACATCTCAAGGATAAAACCACACCAAAAAAGTACAAGGAGAAATTGTTCTTAGATTGGTTTGCCCATTCCGTTATACTGACAAGAGATATCAAGAAAGTTATAGAAAATGATTTGTTGGCTCTTGCTGAGGATTTTGAGAAATTAAACGATTATTCCTGGGGATCTGACAGCTACAACTTAACTGTCAAATATTTACTAACAAAGCTATCCCCAAAGATGATCACATTATACGGCTTTCCTCGAGCTTTCATGGTAAATTTAATCACTATTTTCTTACTCATCCATTAATTTATATTGAATAATTATTTTGATTTTTTTTGCTTGTTTCCTGTTTATATATTTTAGGCTTGGGAATTTGAAACCATTCCTCCCCCCTGAAAGTAGGTCAGGGATTACCCAAATGTGGTTTCTGATCCAAGGATATTTAGGTGGTTGGCTGCAAATAGCAGTGCAAAAATTAAGGAGGTTGATCTCTGTAACCCTCCGGATGATGCAGTACATCTTCTTTCAAGTAAAATAATTTGACTTAAAGAAAGATATTGAAATAGATGTGTCATGTGTTGTGACAGATGGGTCATCTGTGGCAACAGATTTCCGATCTACTGTAACTGGTGCAACAGATAGGTAATCTATTACGACAGATGATTCATATTTCACAACAGATTACCCATCTATTGCTTTGGTTCTCTAAACCCGACTCAACAGATTACCTATCTACTACAAATTATGCAATAGATGGATAATATGATGCAATATATGGTTAATCTATTACGACAGACAGATCAGCTGTTGCGATAGAACATCTATTGTATAAACTGTCTGTGTTAACATGTAACCCAATTGACTATAAATTATTATGTGATTTAAATGTATCTATCTTTTTTCATAGGTTGTGTATCTATGGATCGTGCCTACTGAGCAGGAGTTGGGGATGACTTTTTTAATTACTCTAGGTCTTGTTGATACAATAGCAGACACAATGGTGGATTTAGTAAAGAAGGAATTGGCTGGAGCAACAGTCATAAGAAGAGAAGTTAGGCAAGGTCAACCTAATGTTAAGGCTCTTCATGACCAACCTGCTACAACAGATTTGGGTGCTGCTTTTGGGGGTGTCGCTGGTGGAGTTGTTGATGTTGGTGGCAGCCATGCTGATGCTGATGCTGATGCTTCTGCCAGTCGTGGTGATGAGCATGTTGATGATCAATAAAAAATAAGAAAAAATAAATATGTTTGAGAACACGCCTTTCACAGGTACTTCTTACCCTTAAACAGGTCCCTCTCACCCTTACACTGGTCCCTCCCACCTTTATAGTGGTCCCTCTCACCCCTGTTCATCCTCATGTTCTCTCTACAAATGTAAAGAGTACAAGGATAGAAAGGATAAACTCTTTAAAAAGTAGAGGCTATCTCTAAAGCCGTCGAGGAATTTATATCCAAGAGGGTGTCATGCCATCCAAGAAGGTGAGGGAGCCATACATTCCTACAGTGGTGGTTAGGAGGAAGAAAAGAGAAATTAGCCAAATACTCTCCAATCGAAAACCCCAAAAAATTACAACTCCTCCCTTTCTAGTTATTGAAGTTCAGGGGCCATTGAAGAAGGTGAACATATATGCGACATTTGGCGCCAAAGAGAAGACTTCTCTAAGAAGGACCACGAATTCCAGGCAACGCGTACAAGATTACACCATGCATACCTTTTCCTCCCAAGAGTTTAAGAATATGATAACTATGAGTCAGTGGTACGTGGACAAGGCAAGTTTACTTTTCCTGACCTAACCTTCTAATCTACTCCATGAAGAAGAATCTACGCAATAGATGTGCCATCTATTGTAACAACTGGGTATTCTGTTGCAACTGGTGGTGGTTCTATTACAATAGATTACCCATCTATGGTATAATTTGCATTGCTGGGTAATCTGTGAATAGATTCAGAGAACCCTCTGCAACAGATGGACCATTCGTTGCATCTTTCCACTATGTTTTTCTACTCTACAATTAGTAAACTATTTAAAAATTGTCTTCTTATATCACAGTATTTTGATGAAATTCTTTGCCTCATGAGGGGTAGAAAATTAGCGTAACCGGATGCTTATGATACTGCCAATAAGATAATGGACCTCAACTTCTATAATAATTTCAAGGATAGGTAAAATGAGCTCATTATGCCAGAATTAACTCCCGGTGGCCAAGGATTTGGTTCATTAGTTTCTGGGTTCCAATGGGATGAAGATATGATTAAATATGTTAGAGGGAAAAGGCCATATCCACACGGTAAAAGACGGACCAAGGCAAAGAGAATTCTTATAGTCATGAATGTAGATGTCAAATATTTTCTAGCTGTTGAGATACTACTCGAGGAGGGAAAGATTAAGGTTTATGACTACAACTTACCTGTCTTCGACGAAGCCATATTTTTTACCCACATGCAGCTACTATTGGAGTTGTTCCCCAACTTGTTGAGGCAGAGTAAATTGATGTATCATTTGCCAATGGAAGTGTTGATGAAGAGAACATGGGATTTTGAAGGTCGAAACAAGGACATGGATCTTCCAAAAAATGAAACTGCTGCCGCGTGTGGGTCGTATGCGCTTGTACACATCGAATGATTGCTGATCGGCACATAAATGGCTGAGCCAACGACATTTCTGTGCGATAATACTATCGCAAACATATAAGAGGTCTGGGATTATTGGGTACTAACTGGACGCTTGGAGCCTGTGTATAAAGAAGAAGATGTAGAAACACAAACACCGTAATAATTTTTTTTTCAAATCAATTCATTTTACATGTAGTGGCAATTTCTTATGTCAGATAAAAGTTGAATTTTTTATAATGCAATAGATTATCTATCTGTTGTAACAGACAGTCTATTTGTTCTGACAGATTGATTATCGGTTGCAATAGGTTGGTTATCTATTGCATTATGTAGATGTTGCAACTTATACTCTATCTGTTGCAACTAATAGGTAATCCATTGGAACAAATCAAAATAGTAGGAAGACCTATTTGATAATTTCCAATAGACGACCTATATGTTGTAACATATGTCTAAATTTATTTGATAATTTTCAACATATATTTCATCTGTTGCAACAGATGCATTATCTATTGCAATATTTGAATCTAGTATTCCATTTCAATTAATAAGTTCAAATCTAAGGATCAAGTTAAATTCATAGACAACATAAAATAAATCGAAGCCTTCAGAAATTACATGAAATAAGTCAACAAATAAATAAAACATACAAAAATTATTAGGGTACAGATGATCTACTCAACAAATAAATCAACAATTTAACCTCAGGTGCCATAATTCCTAAGGGTATGTTATTACTTTGATAGACTCAAGCTATAAAGATCTACTCAATATGGACACATTGTTCTTCATCCGGTGCTATGAAATTTAGCTTTGATCGTCGTGGATCTTTAATGTTGCTTGCATACGGTTTCTGAGATTTTGCTTCTCCGTATTTGCATAAAAGAGTAGCATATTTTCTACTGAGTAATATGACATCAAGTCCATCATTTGGTACTTGTAATCCATTCCCCAAGTGTAAGCGGCAATAAAAAGACCGCAATCCCTATCTTCCAATTAATGTAAGCATTTTGAAATTTATGAAATGAAACAAAATCATGATACTTACAGGCTACCAATGGATTGTTGAGCAATTTCTTAAACATATTTTACATAAAATGGATTGCCCATTTATACTGGTATGCTTCAATCGTTGACTAATCAGTACGAACCTTTTGGTCCAAAAAGCCACTTATATCAAGGTAAGTAGATAATATTTTGGTCAGCTTCTGTATCTCAGACGACGACCCGGAACATCTTTTTTCATAAATCGAGTCATAAAATCGGATGTGCCTCTGTTTTATAATGACGACAGGCAACACCCAATGGAATTCATCACCACATTTGATTGGGATGTACACTTTGTCGATCAAATGCCAAGGTAAGCCAACTGGAATGGTAAAACATTTGATGATGTTGATTAAGCATTCATCATTTCGAGAAACTTCCGACTGTTGTCTACAATACCTATCATAGGCATTATTGATGTAAAGTTTGTATAAAAAATTGCCTATCGTGTATCTGTATTATTGTTGTGTTTGCAATTTGGCCTTCTCTCGGAGGTAATAACAAATGAAAACGATATGTTGCACATATTATCAAACATTTCATATCACGTGACAATAAAATTAATACACAGATGCAATTTTAAAATTATTAATTATTAGTAAGGCATTTACACCTCATTATTCCAACAAGTTTTGGGTTGTGACATCAAATAAACCCAATCCTTCGTTCAAGGATGTGCAACAACAAAGTTGAACATATCAAAACCAAGAGCCGATTCGTTCACTTTGTAGTGTTCGTCGTTTTATTTTCTACATGATTTATATGTGTTAATGTCTTATTTTTACAACAAGAATTATATAAATCAATATCTTAAAAGATGATTTATGCATCGGTCGGCATGATCCTTTAACAACCCATCGACAATCCATTCTGAATAGTCGTTGATCAACTTTGTTAGTTTTTTTGGAGCCTCATCCGAGATATTAAATCCTCAAAATGGGTAATTCTTCCATTCTCCCAAAACGACCGGCTCCATTATTTTTTCTTTGTTGGAAGCAGTTGATGGATTATCAACTGTTATATTATGCTGTTCAGCAGTAGCTTCTACTGGGACATCTGCCTGGAAAGCCAGAATTGTCAATGTTAATCACAGAGATACAACAGATTATCTATCTGTTGCAACAAATGGATTGTCATGACCTAATTTCTCAAGTCATGATGGCGCCTACCATAGCCCACCAGTAGGCAAGCCAGCCCGTAGTCTGAAATGACTAGTAATATACTACTCAATAATATAAGAAAAAAATTGCAGAAATATGAAATAAATATCAGTACATAGAAGAATCCCAAAACCTGGTGGTATCAGTACAAGAGCTTCTAATATGAAAAGAGTAGAAAAGTGAAATATCAAGAGAAAATACACTGATACAATTTATCTCTGAATACAACTTAGAGACTAGTCTAATACATAATAGAGAGACAAGTAATACTCCGAACGCTAGGAGCTCACTCAAAGTTTCTGAACCAGGGCTACTCCGCATGATGCACACATCAACGACGATAACCCGTACTATAATCTGAAAGCTACAGAAGTGTAGTATGAGTACCAAACGAATGGTACTTAGTAGGCTACTGCCAACTGAGATCTAAAGATAAAGCAGATATATACAACATATAAACAGAATAAAAACTACACTCAAGAGTCTAGAAATCATATGACAAGTCAATAAGATAATAGGGATCAACTATCCTATTAATGTCCAAGCGTCTAACGTAACAAGACTAAGGAAGTATCAGGATGAACTATCCTATTACAGCTACATTCAATATACATCAATGCTATACCAAATATCCGAGGTCAATATACAAATAAAGAGAGAAAGAAAGATATATAGTAATATGCAAGGTGAAGAAACGACTATACAATATGGACAATGTAGTATATATATATATATATATATATAAGAACATGAGGTCATCTAAAAGAATAACCTATATCATCATATTCTCATTTTAAGACCTCATACAATACTATCAAGATTTAAATACTATCATACTCGGGTTTCCTAATCCATATGGCTAGACATAAAATAATCGTGCATAGTAATGAAATCATAAGATAGGAGAGGCCGAAGACGTACCTCAAATCCTCATACTAGATCAATGACCAATCTGTCATAAGCTAGCCATAATAATAATCATAACAGTGATAATAACAATATCAATGAAAACATGAATAACCGACTACTCCGGATAACCAAATACCTAGACGAGCCTATGCGTACCCCCACCGCCCCATACTCCTAAGGTTCAATCAATATACAACGACACAAGGCATATTCTTCACCCATATATATGCAATTGTCCCATACAGGCTGATAAATATAGGTGCATACTAGTGATAGGCGATGCACATGCAGGAATGAATGCAAAGTATATAATCAATATCATAACTCATCATAACTGTCCTTATCAGGACTATCATTATCGTAATCAACCTCCAGCCTTGTCGGGTCTCAACATATCATCAATATATCCTCCGTCCATGCCGGGTATCAATATATCATCAATATATCCTCTGGCCTTGTTGGGTATCAACATATCGTCAATATTTTCTTCAGCCTTGCCGGGTATCAACATCATCACAATAGTATCCTCGGGCCTTGCCTGTTATCAATATCATCATAATTGTATTCTCCAATCTTTTCAGGTACTAATATAATCACAATAGTATCCTCCGACTTTGCTGGGTATCAATATCATCATAATAGTATTCTCTGGCTTTGCTGGGTATCAATATCATCATAATAGTCATTACCGAATAACATGCACTAAAACACTCATAAATATAATCATATTACCATATAATATCTATCTAGTCAATACTTCCCAACTACTCATTATTCGCTAACCAACACTTATTATTATAAAATCACTAGTTCGCTAGTCATCACATAACCTCTAGTTATTAGTCTAAACATTATCCTTCACATAATACTTATTCACAGGATAGCAACTAACCACTATTTATTTAATAGCCAACATCTAACATCTAGTCAAGGTTCATCACTAGACAAAAACCGTCATTTATCCACCATTCATTATTATCAACTAATCATCCTATATCCGATAATAATTACTAGACAACACCTTACTACTTGTCACCTAACTATCTTTTATTAATTGACACCATTCATTAACTAACCATCGTTAGCTACAATATTTCAACTAAGCAAGATTCATTAACTAATACATTAGATTCCTAGCCATCAAGTTCTATAGTCCCCTAATAGACAACTAGTTACTGCATAGCTTAACCATCTAACAAGAAGAGCACCCATAAGATCACATTATTTATAATGGTAAATAATCATGAACATACCAAATCTATGCATTCCATCACCAGTATTTAATCAGTGGAATTACAAGCATCATACCGTATCTTCCTCTGTCCCATACCTGAGAAATGTGTATACAAACATATACATATTCATATTTATAAATTGTAATCACATTATTTATAATGATAAACAGTTCTCGGCTATTAAATCAATATCATAACATGTCCCTTGGACCATTAATTTATCTGAAATAATCACAACATCATAATCATGGCCTTAGGCCCATACATATTACCGGGACTCATATCAATAATCATATTTATAAGCCATAGCATATCTCTAATTATCTCACATATAGGAGTCATAATATCAATAAACATGTAATCATTTCTTAGATAAGAGGCATCTCACATTTAAGAGGCATAATATAGATAGGCATGTAATAATCTCTCACTTTAGAAAAATCTCATATCTAGGAGGAATAATATATATAGACATGTAATCATCTATAGATATCTTATATCAATAGGTCATACATTATGACTATAACGAATATCACTTCTAGGCCAATTTACATATCTAAGATGGACATCGTCTCTATAAGTCCAACAATTATGACTAAAGGAAATCGCAACTCTATAGGCCAGTCATCAAGTCTAAGTGGAAATAGCATCTCTATAGGCCAATTATCAAGTCTAAGAGGAAATAGCATTTTTGTAGGCCACATAACCTATCTAGGAGGAATATCATCTCTAAATGCCAAATATCACTTCCACAAGGAGTATCATAACCATAACTCAAAAGCCACAATACGAGAACATCAATACAAGTTACCAAGTTATGAAGTAACCTTATTCTAAGGTTTACTGGCCTCATCTATGTCTAACATCCACACTATGTCCACAAGACTTAACACAACCTTAGGCCTAAGTGGGCCGAACGATCTCACTTCTAACCCACAATTTACATAATTAGGCATACTATGCCCTAAACTAGGCTAAGGTATCTAGTTAATCTTCTAGATGTCAAGTAAGTCATATCCAAGTCTAAGATAGCAACTTTGACTAGAAACAAGGGTACTCAAGTCAATTTTACCCAACTTATGATTTAAAGACTACCACATTAGCCACATAAGGCTAAATATACAAATCATGCTTTAAATGCTAAAACCATATTCCAAATGTAGCATTATGTCATATCTATGCTATAACTAATCTAAACTAAAGAGGGAAGGAAATAAGATACAAAAGGGTTATAAATATTCCATCTTACGGGTCCAAAACCCTTATCTATTCCTTAAAACATTAATAATTAAGACCAAGTTATCCTACACATAATCAAGCCTAACATCCCTATTTACTTGCAACATATATCACCCATCATCTATGAATAATAGTAGATAGAAGCCTACCTCAAGGCCAAACCGCAAAACCTCACTTCATGCACCACATGCTCATCTTCACTTTACAATCCCCAAAATGCCATAACACTATCAAAACCACAATCTGCTCATTAATACGAGTCTAATGATACCAATATTGCACTATTGTGCTTTGGGCCTAAAAATGACACCAAAACCCCAAGTGGGTCCCACATTCAAAAAATGAGTTTTCGAGACTAATCCAATGTTCACACATGAATAAGGAATCATACCCCTCAAAGAATGGGTGAAAACTAAGTATACTTTGGGCTAAAATCAAGCCCTAAGCTAAATTGGGGTTTTGGGTCCAAACAAAGAAACTCAAGCATGAATTCAAGAAATTCTTACTTTAATCTTGAAAATAATCATGATACAAGATAATAATTAAGCACCCAAGTCACCCTCCATGACCAATTTTTAGTTATTACACTCATTTTGGGGTTTCTAGGTCTAAATGGTAAAGGGGAAATTCCCCAAATACGTCTTGGGGCCTTTATATAGCCCCTACAACTAAAGAGATGCCGCTATCATGGTCATATAGGCCGCCAATCGTGCTACCCGCAATAACTACACTGTTGGACGTGATCGCGGTTGCACTAGATGACATCAAACTCAAAAATAAGTTTTTGACCCTCGAAACTCATCTGGAATCCAAAGAACATGATCCAATAGTGAATTTTGAGTGTAAACTACATCTCAAATTCATTGGAATCATCAAAACTTTCATCGAAGATCATTGAGGAAAAAGTGGGGCCCACATCTATAGATTCATCACTTTTCATAAAATCCGCTCAATAGCCCAAAATAAGTTCGGGAGCCTTGGAACCTGAACCAAGGGGCTCCCTAGCCTAAAATTGATGTTCCCAACGTTATGGCAAAGTCAGCTGTTCAATTCGAGGTTGTTTCAACCAAATATGGGTCCCACACTCATTCTTTCTAATTTTCAACTTTTTGACCAATAGGTCGAATGAGCTCGGGTGCATTGGGATCTGAACCAAAGGTCTACCTAAACTAAAATTGATATTCTAAATTTGCTGGAATAATAGGAATTTGTATCCGAGATTATTTGATTGATGTTTTCGCCTAGTGGCCATTTAGAACCAACAAAGAATTCTAAAAAGAGAATTGGCTCTAAAAACCAAAGGATCTGCTCGGTAACTGAACGGTTGGTCCCAGCAAGGCATAAATAACTTGGGGTAGCTTTGGAGAAGCTCAAACGGTGAAGATAAACATAAATATGGAAGATAACCTGAAGGGTCACTACAATATCCACTACTAAGAGGACTTTTGTCCCTGAAAGTCAACGAATAGAAAGAATCTCAAAAGCTTGAATAGATGAAGTACTGGGCCCGCATGCTCCAAGCATGACTTCCCAGATAACATCTATAGAGAGAAAAGACTTCTAAGGGATTTCACCACAGGTATCCCTTTTTCAACCAACACTCTCATTTAACTTCCAAAATAGCCAAAACTTAACTTCGACTGCTAACTGGCCTCCAACTAAACCAAAAAAAGTTGATAAGCATAGACTGAACCACAACACATTGATACCATATTTATATCCATATAAATCCACAAAGGCTCATCCAAGCTAAAAGCAAACCAAGACATAATTCATAAAACCAACTCCAAATCCAAAAATAACCTTCCTTTACATTTTTGCACCTGCTATCTACTCTAAGCCAGGAGAAAAATCACTTGAGTTTTGTCCATAGAGTCTCATCACGGAGAACTCAAAGAACTGAGAATAAACTCATAAGGAATTATTTGAGCATACAAATGGAGATAATCATGGAATGCAATCCATTCCAATGCTGTAAGCAGTCTGAATGATAATCAAGCTAAAATCTCAAAATCTAAGGTATAACTACTCATTACTGAATATTCCACTCTAGGATGTCTCATCCACTGAGAATGATGACATCCTAAATCCAACTCGAGAATATTACTCTTCCTGAGTAAATCATCTAAAATTCCCCAAGAAAACTGTTACTCGAGGTCAAAACTGAAATAACTAATATGAGGCCTATGAGCTCTCATCTAAATACATATCAACTATAATCCAATCGAAGTCTCAAAGAACGAATAGGCAACCACGGAGCAGGATCAACCAGCCTATGAATAAAATCTTAACAAGGAAAAGTCTACAACAAAAGCTACACGCAAGCTCTATAACACCAAGCTGAAATCTCAATACCAAGGCTGAACTACTCAATCTCAAATATCTAAATCAAAACTAAAAATGGGTAGGCATTAATGCTCCAAATCTATCATACTTCTAAATCTCCATTCCAAGGAGTCAAAATCCAAAATTGGGCTAACAAGGCTACATCAATATCAACTACCTCAATTCGACTCTAGTATCTAAATATGATATATCCGTGATAAATCATACCAAGCCATAGTCAAGATATATCTAGAGAGAAAAATCACCACCGGGATAATCACTGACTGATAACACAAGCAACCAATCTATTTCGTCTTGAGGGACGGAATATAGCCGCAAAATAGGAATCATGCTAAGGATAAATCACTGGCTGAAAAATGCATATAACCTACTCCATATCCACTAAAGGGCATGAACTATCCAAATATACTTACAAACTTCCCAAGGCTGCAAATCACTCCAGAAATGGCAAAAGCTCTAGCAACTCGAAAAAATGTCACTTAAGCCAGAAACTAACCAATCCAATACTCTATCTAGGCAAAGAAATAGCCATAAGCACATATCTCTGAGGAGAGTCACTCCACCAAGACTCACTAGGCCTAACAAATATTGACATGGGGATTTCCTGATTTTATCCGAGAACAACATCGTTGGAGAAGAAATACCAATCTCAAAACCAAGGTCAAAGTTAAGACCACCACCAGAGTACCAACAACTTGAGATAAAGAGTTTTTAATTTGCCAACTTAAGAAGTGATCACTGGAAAGGCCACCTGCCTCTAACTTCCCAACTCTACTTGGCAAAACCATATCACAATGATAAAAGAGCATTCAATCTCTATACTAACTACAAGGCAATCCATCACAAGGACATGAATACAACATACCTATGAGATAAATCCATAATATCTCAGCATCAACATCAAAATCACTATCGAATGATGACATAGCCATAAACGAAGAACGAACCTTAAACTGGTCCATCTAACAAATGGGTTATAATGTAAGGGATAACCAAAAGAAAATCCTTCACAACCCAAGAGGCAAGTCTAAGGATCTCAAACACAGGAAACATAACTAAATTACCAAATCAAAATCCAAAAATACCATGGAAGGTCAACTTATCTTTGATACCACAATACATTCTAGAAATCAATCTAATACAGCTAATCAAGAAGGAACAAAGTCAACCTCACCGCGCTAGGGGAAAAATCATCAAATCGGGCTATATCTACTCAAGCCACCAAATAATATCACATGAAAATAAAAGTCTAACTTGATAACACTAGTCTATACAGCTACCCGGCAAGAATCAAATTCATTATGTAATAACATCTAGTAATAATGTCAAGTAATTTCAATAACCTCACACAGTGGTGGCAACATCAATATCAATATCAATATCAACATACTGAGCAAGCGGTACCAAAATGAATATCAATATCATGTACCACTCAATGGCCACAATAAGGCTATTGTACCAAGATAAATAGGACTCAAACCCAAAACCACTCCTATAGGGGGAAAACATCAATATAGATCTACTCCATCCACTACTAAAAGAAATAAACCACAGAGTAATAACATAATCATGAATTCAATAATAAGGCACATAATAACCGATATAAATTTATCAAGGCATATAATCATCAATGGGTATGAAAACTCCTATACACATAATAAAAGATAAATGCCAAAAATAAAACCACACCAATCGTGGTGACATTCACAGTCACATGCCTGACAGGCATAGAAAAATAAATTTGAACAGGTCCAAATCAGACCGACCAACAGAATCATCAACTTAAGAACCAAGTGCACCATCTCTAATTAAAGATTCCACAATATCATGAGATAGTCTAAAGAATATGAATGACTGGAATCTCATGTCAGGGACACTCCCTATACTAGTAGTCGGTCTCTCTGCAGTCGTAGCAATTCCTGAAGTACAAATATAGAGAGAACACAAATTGAGCCCACATGGCTAGCCAACTGACGCTGAGAGAAATTTGCAAAGTTATGTCCAAACTTCCAAAATCATAGCTTGTCTTAGGAACTCTAGGTTAGCGGGGAATACATGCTAACTCTAGCTGATTATCTATCTCATACTAGAGCCATTCTATGAGCTAGTGTCTCATCACAACACAATACTAGTTATATTATAGAATGGTAACCATGGCCCAAATTACCATACTATCCTCTGCAAGTCTAATGGGGACTCTTCCTAAATTCTTTTTGGCTGCTGCTGAGGATCTTTGATATCCATCTCTAATCCTCTAGTCTAATGCTGCACTAAAATTTTAGAAATGCATATTGGAGTCTTGTATACATCTGTCAACAATATCACATCATCCTTCAGGGATAAAATAGAGTCAAAGAATGTGTTCAAGGTTTATAGAATTATGGACACACGATAAGAAGTCATGAAGTGATTTTCCTAAAATGTCACTGTAGCCTCCCGAAGATAGGTTACGACGTCTCCACACCGATCCACAAAACTCTGCTAACACTTAGCTATTGTACTAATACACCGATGAAACTTGGGCTCTGATACTAATTTTTCATGACCCAACTTCTTAGGTCATGATG
Source organism: Capsicum annuum (assembly GCF_002878395.1). Taxonomy (NCBI): domain Eukaryota; kingdom Viridiplantae; phylum Streptophyta; class Magnoliopsida; order Solanales; family Solanaceae; genus Capsicum; species Capsicum annuum. The sequence goes on along the minus strand of NC_061117.1, from coordinate 149,807,109 downwards.
GCGCTTACCATAACCCACCAGTAGGCAAGCCAGCTCATAGTCCAGAATGATTAGTAACAGACTACTCAATAATATAAAGAAAAGTATGCGAAATATATGAAATAAAGATCAGTACATAGTAGTTGCAGTGAATAAGTCCTAGTAGCTCTATCCTAGTTGATGTTTTATAGGCCTGTATTTCATATTACCGAATTTCAGCCTTGTTGTGATTTCTTCTCCAGATGTCTGATTCAAACCATGCCCAAGATTCCTTACTCCCTAAAAGTTATTAGAACTTCTTAGAAAGAGTGTCGAAGAAATACTCTAGTTAAGTATAAGATTTCAGTATGAGTTAGCCTATATAACTAGTAATTCAAATTAGTAATTAGACAGACAGGTTCCTATGGTGTTTTCATCTTTCGATCTAGTCTTACTATCTAGAGTTTCATGAATATATCCCTTGCAAGAAATAGTTTGTTCGCATCTATGTAAATTATAAATCCAGTTCAGTTCATGCATCATATTTTAGGTCCCAGATAGTCAGTCATAATTCAGTCCGTAAGCATCTCGAGTGTAATCTTAGTTTTCCTAGTATTTCAGTCAAGCCAGTATCATTCGGGGGATGAACTATCTTAAGGGGGAGATGTAATACCCTCGAGATTTTCATGTACTAAATCTCTTATTTTTTTTCATGAAATCAGATCCATCTTGAAGTAATAGTTACTCATAAGTTGACTCTCTTGTTTATATCTCTGTCGTACAACTATTCTCATATCAGTGCATGTATTCATAAAAATCAGTTTAGCTTTAGGTTTGCTTGACCATAGCATACAGTTATCAGTTATTCAGTTATCAGTATTTTAGATTATAAACTATTTTAGAATCATGTTATATACTTGGTATTGCATTATCAGATATTACAGTTTCCATGCATTCAGGCTCAATTAACTCCTATTGTTTAGATAGCCCTCAACTCATAGGCATAGTACTCCATAATTTTAGTCCATCTATTCAAACTAAGTATAGTTTAGTCTCATATGACCAGTATTCAGCTAGCAGTCATTCAGTTAATCAGATAAGTTTAGTATATGACTATGTTTAGTTTTGTATGTTTATGCATTCGTGCTTAGTATAATTGTACACTCAGATCCTCGTGTTATGTCTGTCTCCATCATGTAGTTTCAAACTCAATATTTATACAGTAGCCATGTTTTACCATATCCCAACTTCAGTTATACTTATATCCTTAAAGTATAATTCTATAAAAACCTAGTATAGAGATTCACCATCTTATCAGAGTATGTTTGTCATTCATGCTTCGGGATATTTTAGTTTTCAATTTATTCCAGCCTATTGGTGAGTGTACTTACTCTAGCATTAAGATTACATATGAAATTAGTTTTACTTATTGAATTCATCCCGGCATTTCTATATTCCATGCTCGGTTATAGCTATATAACATTTTTATATCATTCATGCATTCATGAAACAATTCAGTCACGTTTTTTGTCTCCAGAACTTAGTCATGCTTCAGTTATGCATGTCAGTGTAAGTACAGTTCCTCTCAGTTCAGTCATTCTCATTCGAGGATAAATATTCCCAATGTGGAGATATACTAAGACCCCGCAAAGTCCTAGTTATTTTAGTCCTATATAGCATGCCAAAAGAGGTCCCAGACTTAAGAAAATTTTAGCTAAGTGTTGACACTTATTCTCAGTTTTGGTTTTGATATTTTAATAACATTATTTATGATCTTTTTGGCCTTAGATTGTTGATTTTTAAATTGATTCATGATCAGAGATGTCAATAGGTTATATTGGGTGAGTTTCAGAATTGTTGGACATCATTTGAGTTTTGTTTGGATGGCCAAAATAGCAAGCCAATGCAATCTTAACGCGTCGCATTGACTATCGCATTGACACCATTGACGCGATGCGTTAGTGATTGCATCAATCCCATCGATGCGGTGCATCACCAATCGCATCACTGGGCATAATATGTGTATTAAGTTATAGGTTTATGGGGGCAAATGAGTTATTTTCCACCCATTTTGACCTACATATATCACGAAATTAAGGATCCAAAGGGATAAATATACTCATCTCTTCACAAAATACTCTCAAGAACAAGCCCTAGTTCCTTTAAATTCAAGTCTAACTTTCAAGAATTCACCAACAACTCCCACGTAATCAACAATCAAGGTATGTTAGGTGTTTATCCTTGGGTTTTCTTCTACCCTTGGAGTTCAAGAATCCTTTTTAAAACTACAAGCATTCAGTTTTATGATTTACATGTGCAAATTGGGTTGTATTCATGTTTGTGTTATTGTATGGGTTTTCAATTCAAGATTTAACTATAAGTTTCATGAACATAAGATAGCATGTATGTTTATTAATGTAATTCCTATGCCAAAACCCTTGAAACTGCAAGATTAAGTTGTAGTCATGATGCTTATATGTTGTTCATTATCATGTGCATTAATTATGCTCCCCAAGTGTTTGACATAATATCCATGTAATTGAATAGTGTAATCATGACATGTTAGCATGTGTTCTCATTCATGTACAAGTTCATGACCTCCAAGTGTTTGACAAAATGTCTCAGTAATTGAATTGTGGACAATTAACTATTGCTATGCTTTCAAGATTTGCTATGTTTTATCTATTATGCTATCGAGTCCTGGAGGTATTTATTACCCAAAATATAACTGTTTACTTAGTTGTAGTAGTTATAGAATAGTCCTAGTAAAGGAAAATAACAGTAGTACTTAATCAGTAATAGAACTCAGTGAACTCAGTCCAGTTCAGGCAGTCAACACGATCAGTGTCAGTTCAGTCAAGCCTAGTATAGTTTAGTGATCGGTTTAATGTTGATTCAGTTGGGAGTAGGATTCAGAACTGAGCAAACCCAAGTATGGGGGCGTTCCTGCTAACAGAGGGTTTGACCCTTAGTAGCAGTCTCTGCGTTACAGAACTATGTAGCCAGTGTAGGGTAAGTCATCCTCCTACTAGACTAGGATTGACGCCATCATATATATATATTTCATGAGTCTTCCTGCCAGATTAGGGTTAACCTAACATTCTTAGTATCCCGGGGCAAGGTGCTAACACCCTTCCAACTGAGGTCATAGGTTGGACCCCAAATCAGTCTATATCGGGGTATGTTGGTTAGATGAACACTCCTACAGTTACAATTTCAGTCTCAGCATTCAGTAAAGAACTCAGACAATTCTACAGAACCACGGCTATCAGTTATCAGTTACTAAGACATCAGAATTCAACACTTAGTTTTAGTATAATCTTAGATACACGATATATATCTATATGTGCAGTGTAGCATGTTCAGTGGTTACAGTTTTGCATGTACTCTCATCTAGTTTCTTCATGATGTTTATTCAGTTAGTTATCAACTAATGCATATGAACCCATGTATATCATCCTTACCTCACTTAGTATACTAGTATATTCTACGTACTTACACATACTCTTTCTTTGCGCTATGATGTCTCTATCATAGGTTCAGACGCTCAGGTTCCTGATCGTACTTAGCAACTCAGGATATCAATAATAGTTATAGTGGTGAGTCCTCATATTTTGAGGACAAAGTTTACTTATTTTAGCATTTCAGCAGTTCAGTAGCTATTTCAGTCGGAGTTAGTTGGGGGTTTGGCCCATCAACTCCATATTCAGATAGTTAGAGATGCAAAAATCTATATGTATTAACAACAAAACATAAAATAACAGGAAAAAATAAGATTAACAAAATACAAATAGAAAGCCCATTCGAACAAATAGTAAAAACAATAGATTATAATGACTATATTTGTAGGGGGGTGCGCGGATTTAATAGGTCTAATAGATTGATTAGGTCTCTAGTGAATCTATTTTTATTTGTGCGTGTATATTTTTTAAATTTTGTTTCAATATCTTTTAATAATTTACTTTTTTCGTAAGATATATTCATTAATTATTTTATCCTGTAGTAATTGCAGAGTTACAAATTTCTGTGTAATAATTTATCCTATCTGTGCTATAATGTATATCTAATTCTAGATTTTCAATGTTATTTATTATCTTGTGTTGTTCTTCTCGTAGTGAGTTTTTTAAATTATATAAACTATCACATGTACTTTTATCTAAATTTTCTAAGGTTTTTTCTATCCATACTAATTTTTCTTTTAGGTTTTCCATTATTTTTCTAATTCGGTTTCTATAATTAATTTCATTATTTAGATTTTCTTGATTTTCTCTAGTTTGTCTAATATATTCTAACATTTTTTAATCTGAATAATATCCTTCTGGGTAAATTTCCTCGTATAACTGTTCTAGACAATTTGTAGTTTCAATTTCATAGTTTATTACTTCTTCTAATATTATTTTCTTAATATCTATTATTTCTATATCTTTGAGTATATATAAGATTAAAACTTTAAGATAATCTAGGTAATCTATCTTTTAAAATTGGTTTTATTATAGTGTTTTGTAGTTGTTTGTTTTAGCCTTAATAGTTTTTGCATATTTTTATTAAGAAATTTTATATCTTTATTTTCCATGTATTTATCTATATTTATTTTTATCTGTTTTTCTAGTAACTGTATATATTTTTTTTTATATATCTTTTTCTAAAAATTTTATGTAACTTATCATCGTAAGTATTTATAAGAGTAGTTAGGTAGATATGGTATATAATTTACTCTAGTCATGTAATATTTACCAAAAGCTTTTTCTAATATGATTTTTCTTATATCTGCTACTTTTATATTTCTAAGTGCATACAAAATAAGTATTTTGAATTTATCTACCATCACATCAGATAAATTATCATTCATTTTCATAAAATTGCTTTTTTCAAAATATTCCCTTCAACCATGTACATAAAATATAGTCATCTTAGCTTACTATATACTAGATTATTCTTAAATAATATGTTCTTCCGTCACTATTAACGTTGTAATTCGGATACTTTTTCCCTTAAACAGCGCCTCTACTCTGGTTACTCCCCGCCACGGCTTCTTGCCTCATTGGTTTCACCTTTAGGATGGCATAGTCCTTAGGGATATTTCTCTGTTTCCTCTTTGTTAATAAACTTCTTAACATATTATTCTTCGAATAATTCTACTATAAAGTAACTAATATGAATTTATTTTAGCATATCATGATTGTTGTGAATTATGAAATTAGCTATTCATAATCATAAATGGATATACCTGTTCAGGTAGCTTTGATATTTCTGAAGTTTGTTGCTCCATAGCTTTTTCCATTGGAATATGTTTATTTTATTAACTGAGTAAAATATTTTTTGTGGAGTGGAGAGAGGAAAGTTGCTTCAACGCATGAAGGCTTGCCTTTGCAATGCCTTCTGCCTTTGTTATATATAGAACGAAAATTTACAAGCTTTCTTTACACGTTTTCTAAAAACTAAAAATTTAAAACTTAAAGAAAATAAAGTCAACAAAAATGGCCTATGGCCTATCCTACTCTAAAGAAAAGTCATAAATGCAAGAAAAGTAATAATTGCTTTACATTATTGTATCGTAAGAAAAATTTGTACAATAAGTCCAAATATCTTCCGTTGTCGTATCTGCTCCATTATTGCTCTTTATCTTATCTTTCCAGCTGGCATTTTGTCTTCTTGATTTTTATTCTAGATGTACCTCTGGAATAATATTATCTTCTCCATTGCACCTCGAACATTGGTCGTCTGGATATTTGTGTCCAATTATTTTACAGTATCTTGTTAGTAGTCCGTCTGAAATAAATCCTTTTTTGATTGCTCTTGCGGTAGATTGTTTTTCTGGGTTGAGTAGCGTCATTATCCATTGTCTTACGTCTTCCATATCTGCTTGTCGTAGCTCTTTCGAATTTGAATATATCATTTGATGATCTCTTGAATAGTAGCTCCATATTGGGTTTCCGTTAGTATAATTATTTGCTAATTCTTGAATGATCGTAGCTAGTCCAATAAGTCGTTTATTTGCATAAAAATCTGGTATCTCAATTCTGGGTATCTCCGGTTGTTGCGTAATATCTTCTGGTATAATCATATCTCTTGTTAGTCCTATCTTTACAACTTGTATAACTGGTTTTATTTCATCATATAATATCTCTGCTGGTGCAGTATAACACTTTATATAAAATAAATTTCCTTTTGTTATTCTTTTGTAGGTAGTGAATATCTTATATAATTCCTCCATAGCTGTTAGCTCTTCTCCGTCTTGGGTATATATGGTATTTAGTAGTCCATAGTCAAAACAAGTTTTAACTAGGCTTGGGTTAGTTTTGGGTAGTGCAATTAATTTATTATATCCTTGTAATTTTTGGGTTATATAATTGGTATTTGGTTCTTTGATGTCTGTAGCTCTGGGGTTATGGTTTAGAAAGGTTTGTACTCTGTATATATTTTCTATGTATTTCTGGGCGGTGTAGTTGTATACTTTTTTGTCATGGTTTAGGCTATCTCGGTATGTGTTAACTTGTGGGGGTATGAATAAATGGTCTTTTTGTGTTTTTGGTGTAAATGGTTTTTCAAATATTTTATTCATATTTACATTCTGGTATCTTGGTCTATTAACTCCTTTGCTTGTACCTGCAGAAGTAGATTGATAAATGTTATGGGTTTTATGGAGTGTCCCAACGTCTCCTTCTAGCTCTGGATTTTTAATATCTTCCGATCGACATAGCTCTGCACACTGCTGAGTTAGCTGATTTGTAGCTATAGACTTCAGTTTATCTTCATTAGTCTTTAGCTTTTCTATCTCATTACCCATACTGTCCACTTTCATTGAAAGCGTAGTTAGGGTGTTAAGTATTTTTTCTAGAGTATCTTCCTCTACTATTTCAGTCTGTGTAGCTTTGTCTTGATATGTAATCTGCAATAACAATTTTGTTAGTACTGATCACTTTAATTGTAAATGTGAAATTTAATATATTTAAAACTAGTCTCCGAATCTCTTTTGTTGTAACTGAATTTTGTATTTTCTTTGTTAACCACCAGCGTACCTATGTATTATCTGTTCGTACAATAAATTTGTTATATACAATATATGGCTCAAATGCTAATAAACATTTATATAATGAACATAATTCTTTCCTATTTATTTTCCATTTTATTTCTGTCTCGTTGAACGTACCTGAGTAGTATCTACAATGGTGTTCTATTTTTTCTGCTTCATACCGATATTTAAGTACTCCTCCGTAACTATATTCACTAGCATCGGCTTCTACTATATATATAAATTTTTTATTTTCATCTGGAAATTGTAATTTTGGTAATTCTCTACAAAGTAATTTTATTTTTTGAACTTGTTTTTTATCTTTTTCATCATAGTTATATTCTATATCCTTTTTTAATTTTTTCTGTAGTGGTTTTAAAGTTTCTGCTAATTTTGGAATATATTCTCTTACTTGGTTTACTAGTCCTAAAAATGATTGTAATTTCTTTTTTGTATCTAATTCTTCTTTCGAATTTATTATTTTTTGTACTATATGTTGTTGCATTTTTACTCCACTTTTATCTATTTGTATTCCTGAAAATTCTATCTGGTTTTTCATAATTTCAGCTTTCTTTTTGCTTAGACTTATTCCCGATTTTTCTATGATATTTGTAAACTGTTCTAATAATTTTAAATGTTCTTCTTTGGTTTTTGTGTATAATAATATATCATCTATGTATACTATACAATTAGATAATTGTTTAAAATAATTATCCATAAAATGTTGGTATCTACCTGGTGCATTTTTATATCCAAATGGTAACACGTTCCATTCATAAAATCCTTGTGGTACCGTAAATGCGGTTAATTCTTTAGATTCTTCTTCTAGCTTTAGGTGGTAAAATCCTGATTTACAATCAAATTTGCTAAAATAATTCTATCCTTGGATTTGTCTTATTTTTAATATCTTATTTGGTATCGAATAATTATATGTTATAGCTTTTGCATTTAGATTTCTATAGTCAATAACCATCCTACTTTTTCCTCTTTTTTGTTCACTATGTTTATTTACTATAAATGCTGGACTATTATGTTTACTATTACTTTTTTGTATGTATTGTTTTTCTAATAATTCATCTATGTGCATTTTAAATTCTTTTAAATCATCAAAATTATATGTTAATGGTTTTTGTGTTATTATGCTATTTTTATCTATTAGTTCAATTTTTATAGTAGTTTTATGTTTTTCCCATCCTTTTAATGGATTTTCACTATATAATTGTTCTAATTTTTTTTGAATTATTTCTATTTTATTTATTGAAAATATAGTTATTTCTGTTTTATTTATCGAAAATACTACTAGTTCTACTGTATCTTCAGTATTTTTTATATTTTCTAACTTTTGTGTAATTTTTTCACTTCCTTTTATCCAATCAGTTTTCTTTCTTATTTTATTATTAACTCTTTTTGCTTTTACTTTTTGTTTACATGGTGTTGTAAACCACCAGTCTGTTTTGGTTATTATATGTGGGTATAATTTATCTAAAAATGGCATTCCTAAAAGTATATCTTTTGATGTTAATTCATAATTATAAATTTCTTCTATTGTTAATATCTTATCCCATACTTGTATTTTTACATTCTTAGCTTTATATGTAATTAAGCTTCCTTCATTATTAAATCCTTTAACTATTATTGGTGTTTTTAATTTATTCCATTTGCTTTCTGGTAAGCAATTATATCTACATAAATTAGCTTCTGCTCCTGTATCTATCATAGGCGTTAATATCTACTGTAATATCCTTCTACTACTATCTTCATTAATACATATATCTTCATTTCATGTTAAGGCTCTTTTTAAGAATAACTTTTCTTTGTTATATGTTAAGGTTAATTGTGTATGTTCTATATTATATTTTGCTATATGATTTTCTTCTTGTCCTGTATTCAAAAGTATTAAATATTCTTTTTCATTTATTTTTCCCGTTATGTAATATTGCTTTAAATTACTTATTGAATTTGTTTCATAACTTGTTCTTTTTGATGAGCTTGATGACTCTGGTTTTTCATTAGCTATTCTTTTTGTTCTACTTATTCTATCATTTACTATTTCTAAATTTTCTTCTGTATCTATGTCTCTATAGGTATAGTCATTATAATCTATTGTTTTTACTATTTGTTCGAATGGGCTTTCTATTTGTATTTTGTTAATCTTATTTTTTCCTGTTATTTTATGTTTTGTTGTAAATACATATAGATTTTTACATCTTGCTGTAAATATTTTACTTCCTGGGGTTAATTCTATTCCTGATATTTTCCAATATAATACTAATGATTTATCTATATTTCTATCTGTTACTGCTACTGAATAATTTGCACTTATTATAAATTTAAATTTTTGATATATTAGATTTCCTTTTACGGCAGTTATTATGCTCTTTTCTATAGGTTTTATAATTCTATCGTCTGCTAAATATAATTCTATTGGTGTATCTATTCCTTCTCTAAAACATGCTTTTATTAATATCTCTGTACCTCCAAGGTGTACATATTTTATTGGATCTCCTTTACTTTTTATATCATTTATTTCTTTATTAATTATTCTTTTTGTTACTAGTGGTATACTAGCTTTTCCTTTTTGCATATCTGCAGTCTATTACATGTTCTTTTTGACATACTACATAATATTCATCTTTTTTCCTAGTAAAAATATTTTTTATTGTTGGTATTTTAAATATTTTCTCTACACTTAAATCTAATTCTTTTCCTTTTATTTCATCAAATATGTTACTATCAAATATTATTTTTTGTTCCGTTCCTTCATCATTTAAATATTCTTTCTTTGTTATTATTTGTATATCTTCTTCAGTCATTTGATTCATCTATTTCGCTATCTATTTCATTATCTGTTTCGTTTTCTGAAATTTCATATATATTATCTTCACTTTCTAATTCATAATCTATATAATCTATCTGCATATATTCTGTATTATCTATTCTTATTTCTGATATTTGTTTATTTTTTGGATTTTTAGGTAATTTACAATCTCTAGCTAAATGTCCTAACTTTCCACAATTATAACAAGTACATTCTTTTATAGATTTCTTTTTTCTGTATGGCCTTTTATGTTTATAATTTTTTACATAATATCTTTTTCTTGGTTTCTTATATTTATATTTTGGTTTTTTATATTTTTTATATTTCTTATGTCTTTTTCTTTTCTTATAATATCTTTCTTCGCATTCAAATTGGGGTGCTATTTTATTTTTGCAATAAGCTAAATTTCTTATTAATGTTTTTTCCATTTTTGATTCTTCTCTATATTTTTCAAATAAGTTTCTATACCATTGTTGTAAATATTTTATTCTTGCTCCTAACGTATCTACTATTTTTGCTTCTTCCCAACTTTTTATTATTTTCGAACTAAATGGCTCGGGTAATTTATTAAAATACAATTTTCTTATTTCTTTACTTTCTTCTATACTATATGCTCCTTTATAATAATATTCTTTAAATGCGCAAGTATATTCATCTATATAACACATATTACATATTGCTAATTTTAACATTAAATTTCTATTCATATCTCTTTCTTCACTTTGTTCTTCTTCGATTGTTGTCGTACTACCAAATTCATCTTTTATAGCTGTTTCATATTTTTTTAATAATTCTATAGGTGTTAGTTTAGTTGTTGTCGATGATGTTCCTTCTATAGGTTTATTAGTTCTTAATACTTTTTTGCTATTTTCAGTTAAATTTGAAAACCATAATTTTACTGATCCTATTAGCGTTTTTTTCTATATATTCCGGTGCATCTGTTATATTTATATTATTATCTAATAATTGTTTTGTCATATATCCTATCCATAATTGTATTGTTTTTTCTGTATCTATTACACAGTCTAGATCTAAAAAGTTATAATTTTTATTCACTATTTGTTTTGGTATCCATTTATCATATTCATTATATTTTTTAAACTTATTTTTATAATATATGGGTTTTCTTGTTTCTGTTGTTTTAGGTATTATATTTTCATTTTCTTTTTTATCAAGAGTATTTATTTCTGTGTAGGTACTTTCTAAGTTTTCTTCATTAATTTCTTTTTGTTCTTAATTGATTTCTAAATTTTTTGTATTTGTTAATATTTCTGTATATGTTTCACTATCTTCGGACTCATAATTATCTGTCTCTTCAATATCTATATTATTTATTTCTAATTCTTCGTTTTTTATTTCTAATTTTTCCTTAAATTGATTTATCTCGTTCAGTAATTTCTGTTCTCTATCTTTTTCTTCTTTTTCTTTTTGTCTTTGTTCATACAGTTCTTTTAACATTTGTAATTCTTTTTCTAATTCAGCAATTCTACTATTTTTGGTTTCTTCTATTTTTCGTATTTCTTCCGTAGTGTGTTGTCTTATTTTTTCTATTTCTTTTTTCCTATCTATCTCTTCATTTTCTTTTTCTATTCTTACCATTGCTGTTAATTTATCTTCTAATTTTAATTCTTCTTTTTCTAACATTAGATATAAATGTTCGCCTATTTTCTTATATCTTCGTCCTAGATTAGAAAATACTATTTTTATTTTTGATCCTTCGTAGTTTTCATATATTTTTTCATCTATTATAAATTCTTCTTTATTCATTTTATTGTGAATAGGTCATGTTGATATACATATTCTAAACTATCTATTTGTGATTCTAATTTTGATATTTCATCTTTTTGTGTACCTATTGAATTTTTACTAACTCCGGCAAATATATTATAATGTAGTCTTTCTATTCTTATTTTTAATTCTTTTCGTTTTTCAGAGATAATTTGTTTTAATTCTTTATATTGTTGTACCTTATTCATTTTAAATTATATTTATAATATCTTGGTGGATATCTAAATCTAATTTTATCATAATTAGGTGGTATATATCTCATTCTTCTGGATTTTAAGTGTGTTATTAATTTTGATTCAATACTAGATATTAATGTAATTAAGTAGGCTAATTTTTGTGGATTTTCTTTTGTTTTATTTAGACTTATATATTCTAAATAGTTACTAATTAAAGATTCTTTAATTTTTCTAAAAGCTTCTCTATTTTTAAATGGTCTTCGCATAATTAATTAATTATAAGTAAATTTTTTAACTCTAACATGTATATTCTAACTCTAATATATATCTCTTCCGTACTTTTTAAATTGCTGTGCTCTGATACCATTTGTAGGGGGTGCGCGGATTTAATAGGTCTAATAGATTCACTTTCAAATTAGCATAGATAGTTATTCAGTTTCCAAATATTATTATCAGTTATACTCAGTATTATTTTAGTATTTTGAAAACCTTATGGCATTTTTAGGTTTCTTTCGCTTATATATTTCAGTGTTATATTCAGTGCTCACAGCAGGTACCAGTCATGGGTTAGCTTCTGGTCCTTAGGGGTTGTAAGCACAGTGTGACGCCCAAGGTGTAGTCTTGGGGCGTTACACTAAGTCCACAAGACTTAGTAAAGGCTTAGGCCTAAGTTGGCCGAACGATCCCACTTCTAACCCACAATTTACATAACTAGGCATACTATGCCCCAAAGTAGGCTAAGGTATCTAGCTCATCTTTTATATGTCAAGTAAGCCATATTCAAGCCTAGGATAACAACTTTGACTAGAAATAAGGGTACTCAAGTCAACTCTAGCCAACCTATGATTTCAAGACTACCACACTAGCCAATAAGGATAAATATACAAATTATTCTTCAAATAGTAAAACCATATTCCAAACATAGCATTATGTCATATCCATGCTATAACTAATCTAAACTAAAGAAGGAAGGAAATAAGATACAAAAGGGTTATAAACATTCCATCTTATGGGTCCAAAACCCTCATCTATTCCCCAAAACATCAACAGTCAAGGCCAAGTTATCCTACTTATAATCAAGCCTAACATACATATTCACATGCAACATATATCACACATCATCTATGAAGAAAAGTAGACAGAAGCCTACCTGAAGGCCAAACCATAAAACCTCACCTTATGCACCACATGTTCGTCTTTACTGTACAATCCCCAAAATGCCATCACACTATTCAAACCATGATCTACTTATTAATACGAGTCTAATGATACCCATATTGAACTATTATGCTTCAGGTCCAAAAACGACACCAAAACCCCAAGTGGGTCCCACATATGGAAAACGAGTTTCCAAGAACATCCCAATGTTCACACAAAAGTAAGGAATCATAACCCTTAAAGAATGGGAGAAAACTAAGCATACTTTGAGCTAAAATCAAGCCCTAAGATGAATTGGGGTTTTGGATCCAAACTAAGAAATTCAAGCATGAACTCAAGAAATTCTTACCTTAATCTTGAAGATAATCGCGATACAGGATGATAATTACGCTCCTAAGTCACCCCGCATGACCAATTTTTAGTTATTACACTCATTTTGGGGTTTCTAGGTCTAAATGGTGAAGGGGAAATTCCCCAAACGCATCTTGGGGCCTTTATATAGCCCCTACAGCTAAAAAGATACCACTATTATGGTCATACAAGCCGCTAATCATGATACCCGTAATCGTCATACAAGCCGCCAATCATGATACCCGTAATCGCTATACTATTGGACGCCATCGCGGTTGCACCAGATGACATCAAACTCAAAAATAAGTTTTTGACCCTAGGAACTCATCCGGAATCCAAAGAACTGATCTAATAGTGAGTTTTGAGTGTAAACCACATTTCAAATACATTGGAATCATCAAAACTCACCGAAGATAGTTTAGGCAAAAAGTGAGGCCCACACCTATAGTTTCATCACTCTTTATAAAATTTTCTTAATAGCCAAAAATAAGTTTGGAAGCCTTGGGATCTAAACCAAAGGTCCCCCTAACCTAAAATCGATGTTTCAGACGTAATGGCAAAGTCAGATTTTCAATCTGAGATTATTTCGGCCAAATATGGATCCCACATACATTTTTTCCAATTTTCAACCTTACAACCAATAGGTCAAAATAAGCTCAGGTATTGGGACCCAAATCAAAGGTTTACCTAGACTAAAATTAATATTTTGGATCTGATGGTGCAGTCAGAATTTGCACCTGAGATTATTTCATTGATTGTAACACCCCGATTTTCTGAATCGGAATGCTTCACGGTGCTTATGACCCTGAAGGACCACAAGCTAACCCATGACTGATATCTGAACCTGTACATAACATAATATACATGTAATATTGCGGAAAATATGAACATGTAGGCCATAAGGTTCAACTAAATAAAGGATCTATCAAAACATAACATCTGTGTGGGTGAAAAATACCCAAAATAACTAAAGTCTAAAATAAATCTGAACTAAAGCTGTAAGCCTCTAAGTACTGTCTGAATAAGGAGTTGAAGGAATATGTCTCCAACTAACTCCATAAACAAAAAAAAACTAACTAAAATAATACATAAATCAGATCATATAGTCCTCGAATGAAGAGAACTCAATGCAACTCTGTATATTGGATCGCGACTGCTACTATTGGTTTGGAACTCGTGTCTCTGAACCTATGGTGTAACATGAAAAGAAAGAACCATAGCACAAATACATCAGTACAACTGAAGTATTGAGTATACGAGTGAGGTAGGCTAAATGCAAAGATTTTACATGCATGAACAATGATAACTGACAGACTGATATGAATGTAAGAGTACAAACATACATACATAGTAACTGAGATTGTGAGTGCGTGATATCTAGATCTGTACGTTAATACATGGTTTACTAATAACTGACATGACTGAAACTGTAGTTCTGATAACATAGACGACTGTGTCTAACAGTCTTGAATCTAGTGTAACTATTTAAGTTTTGTACTATAACTGAATTTGACTGTATCTGACAGTCCTGGTATACTTGTCACGCCCCAAAATCCCATCGGGCCGGACTGGCACCCGAAGCCGAGAAGGCCCGGGAGAACCCGTTCAAATACCGTTACTTTCACTTATATGTCACCAAAAATTTGGACAGCACTTCGTTGCATATAGAAGGGTCTAATTACCTGTATCAGCACAACACGCACAAATATAAATATATATAATACTTGGTCGTCGGGGCCACCACATATACAAATATAACATCACTATATAAACTTCCATGAGTTTACTCTTCCTTATGTCTACAAAGCCTCTAGGATATACATGACATAACTAGGGTCGGGACAAACCCCTGCCCACACATGACTCCTGTACAATAACAAAACATAAGGGACCAACTCGGAAAGCTCCGAAGCAAACTGGAGCTCACCAACAATAGTTGTATGACCTGGCTCCTATTTATGCTGTGAATGAGCTGAAGCACCTGTGCCTGCAGCATGAAATGCAGGTCCCCCGTGAGGGACGTCAGTACGAAATATGTACTGAGTATGTAAAGCTGTAAATAATCATATGTGATATGGGGGATCAAGAAAATCAGACGCAAGTGAATAAATCATAATAGAAGTGAACTACACTTCATAAACACTTTTAGGATCATGTACATTATCTTATTATTAATCTGAATTGGGTTCTTGAATTCAAACACATTTGTGGAACGGTATACATTCGTTCATTTCATTCTTTACAATTATCATTCGCCATTACCTCCTCCTCCCGAACCTCCAACCACCTAACAATAATCAATACTATACCGTACTGTGACCATTAGGCTGCCCCCAGTACATATCAACTGTAATCATATCAAATATCGGGATCGGCCCATGCTAGGATTAAGCCCCTGAGCTACCACCCACACGTATATCAAGTAACACACATAAGAGATCTTTCCAATAACTTAGTTCAAAAGATTTTGAGATTATTACATTAGTGTTCATGCCAATATAGTACCTTTGGAATAATGATACATCAATAGGAACTAAGTAATAGACTTTCTATACAATAACGATGTAATAAAGACTCATTGGTACATCAACAATGTGTTTCGGAATCATCAATATCACAACAATGAAATAGGAGCCTTTCGGTATATCAATGAAACATTTTTACACTTTATAGAATGGAAACAACTTCGTTGGTAATGTAGAACAATACATTTTTTTGGACAACCTCGGAATCTTACTTGATGGAACATTGGTGTTTTCATACCAAAGAACATCATTAGAGTATGCTTTACATACCTCGTTGTAGATTCGGATACCAATTCAACACAACTTCCCGCCTTTACAAATCACTTATCTACAATGAAATGTTTGGCATCTAGTATTAGCAACCCAACACCACAATTCTCTTCCATAATTCCATACAACCAATATTTGCAAAGCATTCCAAAAACCAACTTGAACAATCGGTTTATGTGTGTATATATATATATAATCATCATTTCAATACCACATCATCATATCAAATCCCTTCACAATTCAACATAATCCAACTATGCACAAGAATAATCCAACATCATTTCCAATCATCTTTCAACAACAATCAAATAACATACTTCTTATGCTCACATGCATATATATATATATACACATATCCATATAAATAACACCAACATAATTTACATCCTTACCATAAAATGGCCCTTTTGATTTCGAAGTACTTTTGGCACAAATAAGGGGTGTTTCTCGAAGCCCTCGAGACGGTGAACACAACTATGGAATCAATTTGGATTTTCTACGGTTGAATCACAAGATAATTAGAGTTGAACTTAGGCTAGGGTTTCTTATTCTTCAATAATTTGGATGATAAATGATGGATATGAGGCTAAGTTTATGTATATAATGACCAATTTTCGTCCATGAGGTGATGGAAAATGACCATATTGCCCTTAAAATTTAAGTAAATCCGAATCTGTCCATGGTGGACTGTTTTGATAGGCTAAAGTAAATTGACCATAACTCTTTGCTCCGATATCGTATTTGGGTGAAATTGGTATTGTTGGAAAGATAATTCAAAGGACTTTCATTTAATATAAAGTAGGACACCCAGTTCGTCCTGTACAAGGAGTTATGATCGTTTGAAGTTGACCCTAAAGATCTGTTTTGAGAGGCTGAAGTAAAACGAATATAACTCATTACTCAGATGTTGGATTTGGATGAAACCAATTGCATTGGAAAGAAGACTCAAACATATTTCTTTTCATAGGTGGCAGCTCTCCCAGTTCATTATATTAAGGGAGTTATGATCGTTCAAAGTTGACCCAAAAAAATGGCTGGCCTCAGTAGTTTGCGTGCAGGAAATTTTCCTGCACATTTACTATTCCCAATATCCCGGCCACCGTTTTATAGTTTCGAACGTGCTCGATTATATCCGAAACCTATCCATTTTTGGAAATATTTATATCGTTGGAAAGCTTATTCAATAACCTTCGTATGGAACCATCGACGGGCAAATTCCGGTATAAATAAAATAAAATTAATTCCATATAAATAAGACCAATACACGTACTTGAATACACCAATATATGTACTTGAATACGGGGTGTTACAATACTGATATCTAAAGAACTATCTGAGTTCTTTTACTGAGACTGAGTCTAAAACTATGGGAGGTAATCATCTAACCGACATACCCCAGAACTAAACTGGTGGGGTCCAATCTTTGCCCTGATTGGAAGGGTGTCAATACCATGCCACGGGTAGAGACAACATGTGAGTAAACCCCATTCTGTTTTGGAGTTCATTACGTCTGCCCTGCTATCAGGTAAACTCAAAGGAGATGCATTAGCCCTATGGGTAGGCACATCTCAACCTACGCTGGCTATGTAGTTATGAAATGCAAGGATTACTTCTAGGAATCACACCCTCTGACTGTGACAGGTGAGTCCCTATCCTTGGGTTCGCTCGGGGCTGAATCCTACTCCCAACTGAAAGACACTGAATTGATTTATTAAACTGAATTGATTAATTGAACTGATGTTAGTGGGATTGTTTAATAGAGCTAAATTGAGTTTAAGAGAGCACGGACCTTACTGAGTATTGGGTTCTTGAAATTTCTGAGAGTACTAAATTACGGAGATTACTGAAGTTACGGAGAACACTAGAATTTTTGAAGTTTTTGATATCACTGAGTACTGAGATTACTGAGATTAGGTGAGATTAACTGAGTTACTAAATTTTATTGAGTTCTACGGAACATGGATTGATAGAGAGTATCGTGAAATTATGACACGACTCTTGGCACATGTAACGCCCCGAGAACCTATCCCGAGACATCACATGGTGCTTAAGGCCACACATGGCCTCAAGCTAACCCTCTAAGCCTGTCATCATTTTCAGAACTCTCTAAATCACGAATCATCATAAAGTAGGGAATAATAATCATGACATGAACATGCTGAGATACGAAGTAATACGGTTCTGTACAAATAAAATATTGAAATCTCTGTACATGCTGGCACACTAGTCTGACAAATCCTCTACTATATAGGACTGATAAGCCATTAGGACAAATCCCCAACAGACTTGTACTGAACTGAAAGTAAACAACCATCTACCACAAGACAAAATTAGAGACACAGGTCCTCAAACCATGAGGACTCATCAACCGCAGAAATGTAGATGAAGGTACTCAAAGATCACTTTCGCTGCTGAGACTGAGCACCTGAACCTATATCATGAGGAAATATAAAATACAAAAGAGTATGTGATTCAGTACTTGGGAATGTACTGAGTATGTGGGGGTGGATGCAACATTCTAAATAATATCATAAATGTATAAGAAAATCATGCATGCTGACAATAACAGCTCTCTTCGCTTGAATTATCTAAAACATCATTTTCGTATGTCATCAGTAGTAACATATGCTTCATAAATCTCATAAATCATTTAACTCAACTCAAACTCTTTGAATCATGACTTAGATTGACTCGGTAACTCATGGTACTTAGATCATTATGGACGTGGGAGTTTCTTATAACCGACATAACTACACCATGTGAGCCGCATGGAGTCCAACATTTTGCCCTCCTAAGGAGAGAATCCCACATTGGTGGGGGTGTTGTACTCTTTCCAGGGAGTACAACCTCAATCTCGTTATCACAATCCCATACTCCGCCTCTGCCCCACAATTATCAATATCAATCCTACGGTGGCACGTAGTTTTGCGGAAATACCATATTTTCCACTTAGTGCTAAATAATCCTCCTAGACTCAGCTTTGAACATGTTAGGAAGTCCACCTTAATCAATATCAACTCATGGGTCTATTTTAAAGACCAAAACATAAATATGTATATCATTTGTAAATCATAAAAATCTTGTGGATTCCTAACTCGACTCAACTCAACACAATCTTTATCAACATCAAGTATATTTTCTTTTCGAATCATTTTTAAGTATCAAAAGCTTCAAGGAAACATCATAGATTCATTCTTGACTTTCAATCTCAAATATCGATATATATGTTCAATAGTCAAATTTCTCATGGAAAGGCATAACTCATGACACTTATCTTAAATCGCTTAGAAATCATCAATACATAATGACAATATACAACTCATGGAATAAATTCTCAATTTAAGAAACATGATGGTGAAATAATCATAAATATCAAACTTATTCAACTTAAATCTCATAAATCATAAATAAAGAAATTTGGGTGTAAACCCACATGCAAAATCATGTAAATCAATAATAGAAAGTTAAATCTTTAGGCACAAGAATGAAAGGAGTGTTCTTGTTCAAACCCCACATACCTTGGATTATAATTTTGGAGATGTAGAAACTTGTTTGGAACTTCTTTCTCACACTTTTAGACCAAGATTCTTGATACCCTTGACTTGGGGAACTTAATTCTCGAACAACTTGGAGAAATCCATGGAAGATCCTTGAATTTCTTAGAAGAAGAATGAATTTTTGTGTTTTGGAAGAAACCCTAATTTCTAGATGTTTCTTGGAAGAAAAAAAGAGAAAAATGAATGGCTATTCTCTATATATATAAGACCATATGGGGCAGAAATGACCAAAATACCCTTTTGAAAAAGCTAAAATTCGCTGATTGGGGCCTGTAACGGTCGATCTGACGGTCCGTCAAGTCTCCTGACGGTCCACCAGATCATTCGTCACTCAAGTACCAAAACTAGAAC
Organism: Capsicum annuum; assembly: GCF_002878395.1. Taxonomy (NCBI): domain Eukaryota; kingdom Viridiplantae; phylum Streptophyta; class Magnoliopsida; order Solanales; family Solanaceae; genus Capsicum; species Capsicum annuum. The sequence goes on along the minus strand of NC_061117.1, from coordinate 149,787,145 downwards.
GTTCTGCCTCGATGTGACGGTCAAAGTGACGGTCCGTCAGGAAACTGATGGACCACCAAGTTATCCGTCACTCGAGGTCCAGAAGCGAGACATTCTGTCTTAACGTGATGGACCCCTTGACGGTCCGTCAACTTTTTGATGGTCCACCAACTTGGCCGTCGCATAATTGCCTGAAAAAGGAGTCACTGCCTTGGCTTGATGGGGCACTTAACGGTCTAACAGGGACCTGGCAGTCCGCCAGATCGACCGTCAAACCTGGGCGATTCGATACCGTTCAGTAAAACGGCCATAACTCCCTCATCCAATGTCGGATTTCAATGAAATTGGTATCGATGGAAAGCTTATTCAATGATCTACATGAAAAAAAGTTGAAATTAGAGAAATATAACATGGTTTAAACGTCAATCACTTTGGAAGTCATACATATCTACTTAAATAACGGATTTAGGCTTAAGAAACGATTGGGGTATTACAACACACAACCATATTTTTCGAGTACAAGTACCCCTAGGACTCGATGGAAGGAAACTAACACACATGACTAACTTGATCATAAGAGTAGAGTCCAAAATTCACAATATCATAAGTAAGGGATTTCATACTATACATTATGCTCAACTTCTTATACATGAAATGGAATGCATACAACATGTATATACTTGCATAGCTTCAATATCATGCTCATTCCATACCACAACAACAACACATAACAATAACGTGAAATTCATGTGAAATCATAGAGCATAGAACGTGGACTTGTCATTTAAGCACTATTGAATCATGGGACGTGAATTCTATCATCCTAGGCATTTTATCAAACACCTTACATGCACCACTTTGGGCATAGGTTTATTCATGAATTCAACAACCCATATCACCTAAAGTTCATACATTTTAACTAACATGTCAACCTAGTTTCATACAAGTCCATAAAGATTCTATCTTGACATCATTCAACGTATAAACAAGATCAACAGTCAAATCAAAACATAACAAGCATGTCATATAGTTTAAAATAGGGTTCTTGGACTTTATGGAAGAAAGGAGTCCATAAATGAACACACGCATACCTTAGATAGAAGATCCGTAAAAATTAACGATGAAATCCTTTGAATCTTAAAGCTCCTATGAAAACCCTATGGGGTTCTTGAGAGAATTTTGAGAAAAGAGAGTATAATGTGGTTAGATTGGGCTAAATTCCGTGTTTATGAAATATATAGGGGTGGAAAGATGACCCAAATACCCCTCTGATGTGTCATTTAAATTTTTGTGAAAATTACCTGATTTGGGCCCCCAGCGCAACGCAAAGACATCGTGTTGCCACCCGTTTGTGACCTGTAAACTTACTGCGATGCACTGGAATCATGGAGAGACACTGGAAATTGACAAACGTCATTTTGGCTTACGGTGCGATGCGCCACTGACTGAAATGACACTGCTGAAACTTTAAATCGCCATAACTTCTTCACCAGGTTTTCGTTTTAGGTGAATTTGGTATCGATGGAAAGCTTATTCAATTATCTACAATTTGGAGGGTATGAATCTGAAAAAATACCACTATAAATCAAGTTATGCTCATTCAAAGATGACCTATGTGAAATCACACATGAAAACTTGGTGGATTCAAATGTTCTTAGCTTGGCTTACTCTAAGTGACTTTTATGAACATGCTTAACACATCATAAGCTCTATTATCACTAGGATACTCATCATAATTCATGTACTCAAACATGAATCACAGGATTGGAGGTTTCATGCATAGGAACAATGGTTTATTTTCTAGCTTAGAAATGTATGGGATATTACAATATCTCCCCCTTGGAAACATTCATCCTCGAATGAGACTGACTTAGAGGGGAGTAAAGATAAACTGAAGTACGTACAATACATACACTACTGAAACTTGGGTTCATGACTGACATGACTGAAAAATAAGCATATCGTACCGAACATGCATATTTGATGCATGGGTAACTGATTCATAAATGAAGGACTGAGTGTTATAATGAACTAAGTTTCTCAGAATGAGAATGCATATGTGATGCAAAAATTAATAAGCTGAATCCATGCATATCTGATGCATGATTATATGGATGACATGATACATGAATGCATGATTGGAAGTACAAATAAGCTGATCACGCATATCTGATGTATTAATACACGACTAAACTAACTTATGAACATGTGACTTAACATGCAATGGTAAAGACACCAAGTTTGAACTAAAAACTGAGCATGGAATGGAATACCAAGTTTAGTACTGAAATCTGAACATGAGAACAAGTAAGCTAAAAGAAGACTGTTACCTTGAACCGAATATACTGATGAGTCTGAGATTAATTACTCAATATGCATGAGCGGAAACATAAGAACATAAACAAGTCTGGAACGTGATACATGAACTGAACTGAGTCTGTAATGCATGACATGGGATAAAGTATCTTATCATGGACTAAACTGAGCTATTGAGTACAAGGTTATGATTGAGATTTGGACCTAGAGGGTCAACTTATGAGTATTCCTATTCTAAACTGGATTCATTACGTGATAAGAGAATCAGACGCTTATGTTATAAAAGTTTGGGGGATTATAGCATATCTCCCCCTTGGGACACTAGGTCCCTCTAGGAATACTGTCTTGGCTGAGCTACTGAGGGAAACTGAGGCGATGCTCAAGGCACCTAGGAACTACATCATGACTGATTATCTGAGATCTGAAACTTGAGGCCTGATACATGATCTAAGATAAAGAAACTAAACTTCATGCACTGTAACTAAGACAACTGAAAGATTTACGAGGTACTAAGCCCGACTGTATAATTATACTAACTTATCTGATTAACTGAATAACTGATAGATGAATACTGGGCATATGTGACTTGTCTGTACTTAGTATGAATAACTAGACTAAGGCTGTAGAACATTACGCATAGGAGGTAATGATTGACTGGATAACATGAGGTAACTGAGCATGAATGAGCAAAACTGTATCACCTCAAGAATGTAAGGCTAGGCGTATAATATGATTTGGAAACATCCTATAGACTGAGGTACTGAAATACTACTGACTGAGTAACTGATAGTTGTAGCATGGGTCAAGCAAGTCTGGAACTGAATTGATTTTCTAATCTGATTACTAAACTGAACTTGGCACTAAAACTAAAACTGTAACTGAGATTCTTACTGGAACTAAATGCTGGGTTCTGATAACTGAATGCTGATAACTGAGGTTCAGGCTGATACTAAAATACTAAATTCTAGAACTGAACACTGATTACTGGGTACTAAATACTGAAATTATAACTAAGATGGCAATTGAGTTTCTATAGTACGGGATGGGGATTGACATAAGTCAAAGATCTAAATATACATTCACACTCTGTACTTCCCCATCTTCTAAATACAACCTCATGATAACCACTTACTTGCACACTAACATAGTATTCAAGCGTATCTTCGTAACTATCCCCTCGTATACAGTAAGCATGCCATAATCTTCTCTTAACATAAAACACTTTCTATCTCTCATCTAAGCAACTGCTCATCACTACAATGTTCCATAAGGAAAGTTTACTGAAGGATTACATCAGGAGAACCTGAAACATAAATTGGCACTGACTGAACTTGACATATAACTGAAACCTGATGAATAGAATGTCAATAACATGGATTTACCAAAAAGGTCTGAACAAGGATATACATGACATAGTCTGAATTTATCTTATCTGTAGGGGCATAGCATGAGTCATGGAAACTAAATATACTGTAAGGCATGACATGTGTACATGAGTCATGAGTTGCATGACCTGAGTTTGAAATTTCTGAATTCGTGGAACATGATTCGTAACACTGAGTGAGCTAGAACTGAACTTCCTATGCTGGGAACTGAAAGCATACACGATTCTATGGGAGGCGTGTGAACATAATCTGTATTCATGGAATCTGAGACATGAAACATGCATAGAAATTATGCTGACTAAAGTACAAAGCTTTACGCTGAGATAAGGATGGGTCGAGAATCGTCTTCCCTAACTGCTTTTCTGTACATACTGACGCTACTACTAGAATCTGAGAACCTGACTGGGTTACTTGATCTATCATCTTGCCCTTAGCTTAAAGCCATCATCATAAACCTGTGAACACTAAACTAATCTCTGAACTGAACTGTAATCTTAATCACATACTTACACTCTGTCAAACACATTCTTGCCTTACTAAGCCCATTATCTGCCTCAATTCCCTCACATACTACTAATATCACATTCACACCTTCATGTTTAATTTTAAGTCAATAAACTTAAATTTCTAACTCACACAGTTCAAGCCAACTGATTTATTCTGGCAGAACTATCCCCATGAATACATAATCTGATCAAACTGGATGATCAACTCTACCACTGTTAACTCCTGAGTTCATACTTAAAAATTCTAGGTCTATGCTATCATAGGATTCTGAGAAGGGATCAGATGGCATATCTAAATTTGGTTCAAGAACAAGTTCTCATGATCATGAATAAGATTCGTACCACTTTGGAACATAAGGGAACTGAGGGATACTGTCTGACAAAGCCCTATCTTTAGGACTTGAGATTCACTATTTTCGTTACCTTGGAAGTAAGGTAAAATTAACATGAGGGGAGCATGATGTGAATCTGCATGGGTTCCTTAGAGAACCTTGCTATAGCATGATCTGAGACATGAAAGAAGGGAAACTATTCCTAAAACATCTCATAGCCTCCTGCACATAAGTGTGGTGCACAAAACACGCATGTACAAGACTTTACTAGATGCGGCTTTCAGACTTTCTAGGACTCTATTGAACCTTAGCCTCTGATACCAAGTTTGTAACACCCTGATTTTCTAAACCGAAATGCTACACGGTACTTATGACCCCGAAGAACCACAAGCTAACTCATGACTGATATCTGTACCCATACACTGCATAATATACTCATAATAATGTGGAAAACATGAACATGTATTCCATAAGGTTCAACTGAATAAAGGGTCTATCAAAACATAATATCCGTGTGGGTGAAAAATACACTGAAGTCTGAAATAAATCTGAACTAGATCTAAAAGCCTCTAAGTACTGTCTGAATAAGGAGTTAAAGGAATATGTCTTCAACTAATTCCATAAACAAAAAAACTAACTGAAATAATAAATAAATCAGATCATATAGTCCTCAAATGAAGAGGACTCACTGTAACTCTATTTACTAGATCGTGACTGCTACTATTGGTCTAGAACTCGTGTCTCTGAACCTATGGTGAAATATAAAAAGAAAGCACCATAGCGCTAATGCGTCAGTACAACTAGAGTACTGAGTATACGAGTGAGGTAGGATAAATATAAAGGGTTTACATGCATGAACAATGCTAACTCACTAACTAATATGAACGTAAGAGTACAAATATACATATAGAGTAACTGAGATAATGAGTACGTGATATCTAGATTTGTACGCTAATACATGGTTTACTAATAACTGACATGACTGAAACTGTAGTTCTGATAACATAGGCGACTATGTCTGACAGTCTTGAATCTGGTGGAACTATCTGAGTTCCATACTATAACTGAATTTGACTGTATCTAACAGTCCTGCTATACTGATATCTAAAGAACTATCTGAGTTCTTTTACTGAGACTGAGTCTGAGTCTGAAATTGTGAGAGGTAATCATCTAACCGATATGCCCCAGAACTGAACTGGTAGGGTCTAATATTTACCCTGATTGGAAGGGTGTCAATACCGTGCCACGGGTAGAGACAACATGTGAGTAAACCCTATTCTATTTTAGAGCTTATTCCGTCTGCCCTGCTATCAGGTAAACTCAAAGGAGATGCATTAGCCCTATAGGTAGGGACATCTCAACCTACACTGGCTACTTAGTCCTGGAATGCAAGGATTACTTCTAGGAATCATACCTTCTGACTGTGATAGGTGAGTCCCCATCCTTGGGTTCCGTCTGTGCTGAATCCTACTCCCAACTGAAAGAGACTGAACTGATTTGCTCAACTAAACTGATTAACTGAACTGATGTTAGTGGGATTGTTTAGCAGAGCTAAACTGAGTTTATGAGAGCACTGACCTTACCAAGTATTAAGTTCTTGAAGTTTTTAAGAGTACTAAATTACGGAGATTATTGAAGTTATGGAGAACACTAGAATTTTTGAAGTTTTCGATATCACTGAGTACTGATATTATTGAGATTAGCTAAGATTAACTGAGTTAATGAACTTTCCTGAGTCACATGACTGACTGAGTTCTATAGAACGTGGCTTGACTGAGAGTATCGTGAAATCATGACATGGCTCTAGGCACACCACCATATTTTTTGGGTACAAGTACCCCCAGGACTCGATGGAAGAAAACTGACACATATGACTGACTTGATCATAAGAGTAGAGTCCAAAATTCATAATATCATAAGTAGGGGACTTCATACTATACATGATGCTCAACTTCTTATACATGGAATTGAATGCATACAACATGTATATACTTGCATAGATTCAATATCATGCTCATCCCATATCACAACAACAACACATAATAATAACGAGAAATTCATGTGAAATCATAGAGCATAAAACGTGGACTTGTCATTTAAGCACTATTGAATCATGGGATCTGAATTCTATCATCCTAGGCATTTTATCAAACACCTTACATGCACCACTTTGGGCATAGGTTTATTCATGAATTCAACAACCCATATCACCTAAAGTTCATATATTTTAACTAACATGCCATCCTAGTTTTATACAAACCCATAAAGATTCTATCTTGACATTATTCAGCATATAAACAAGATCAACAATCAAATCAAAACATAACAAGCATGGCATATATTTTAAAATAGGGTTCTTGGACTTCATGGATGAAAGAAGTCCATGAATGAACACACGCATACCTTATATAGAAGATCCGTGGAAATTAACGGTGAAATTCTTTGAATCTTAAAGCTCCTATGAAAACCTTATGGGATTCTTGAGAGAATTTTGAGAAAAGAGAGTATAATGTGGTTGGATTGGGCTAAATTCAGTGTTTATGGAATATATAGGGGTGACCTAAATACCCCTCTAGATGCGTCATGTATATTTCTGTGAAAATTATCCGATTTGGACCCCCGACGCGCTTATGACCTGGAAACTCAACACAACGCATTGGAATTGCAGAGAGACACTGGAAATTGACAAACGTCATTTTGGCTTACGGCGCGACGTGTCACTGACTGAAATGACGCTGCTGAAACTTTAAATCGCTATAACTTCTTTACCGGGTGTATGTTTTAGGTGAATTTGGTATCAACGGAAAGCTCATTCAATTATCTACAATTTGGAGGGTATGAATCTGCCAAAATATCACTTATAAACCAAGTTATGCTCATTTAAAGATGACCTATATGAAATCACACACGAAAACTTGGTGGATTCAAAAGTTCATAGCTTGGCTTACTCTAAGTGACTCTTATTAACATGGTTAACACATCATAAGCTCTATTATCACTTGGATACTCATCATAATTCATGTACTCAAACATGAGTCACAGGATAGGAGGTTTCATGCGTAGGAATAATAGTTTATTTTCTAGCTTAGAAATGTACGGGGTATTACATTGATGTTTTTGCCTAGTGGCCATTTGGAACTAGCATAGACTTATAAAAAAAATTGGCTATAAGAACCAAACGAATTGCTAGATAACCAAACCATCGGTCCCAAAATGTCATAAATGACTTAGGGCAACTATGGAGAAACTGAAACGATGAAGATAAGTATAACTATGGAAAATGACCTGAAGTGTCATTACATGGATCATCTGTTGGGATAGATTCAAATAAGAGAAAGAGCTGTACGGTAATTTCCAACAGATTATCCATCTGTTGCAATATATGACTTTTTGTTGGTAAAAATTAAAAAAGTATGAAGACCTATTTGATTTTCTGAAACATATTGACATATATTGCAATAAATAACTCATCTGATGCTATAAGTAAGACAAATGTTACAATAGATAACACATCTGATGCAACAGGTTATATAACTGTTGCAACAGATGTATATATATATTTGATAATTTTTAGTAGATGTATCATTTGTTGAAACAAATATATGTCTGTTTGTTTATTGGAATAGATGATATACATTCACCTTCTTCAGCTCATGTTGCTCTCATGTGGCCCTTGTATATTGATCAAAGGTGCAAGACAAAGATAGAGGAGCTACAGTTTTGCTTTTTTTGATGCTTGATGATGCCTTGGAGATTTCTTTCTTTCTCTTCTTAGCCACCTTAATCTTTAGTGAAGTTTATGGATATGAAATCCACTTTGATGGAATGACACCTCTCTTAGATGTTAATTCCTTTACATAAGCAGTTACTACATTAATAGCATTAATCATTCCATCATGTTTCGCCTTGCAGTCTTGATATTTGTATGCAAAATATTCACTAGAAGGGGAAAATCAGTATAAAAAGTATGATCATAATCATAATAGTTTGTTGTTTAAAAAACTGTAAGATACGCATCATTAGCCCCAGCAACAAAACCACTACCACTACCATCATCAACAACAACAAACCCACCCTCTAAAATTATTTTTCTTGTGATGGTTGTTGCTCCAAACAATTTCTTTTTTATTTTATCAATGACCTTAAGGTTTGATAAAGTTTGCACAGACCGCAATGTAAGGAAAAATGTAATTTTCAACTCTCGATTGGAAACAAGTGATGGATGCACAATGTAACATGAATTAGTACATATATTAGAAAGATGATGAAATTATTTTACAAAATCATTAATTAAAATAAAAACTTAATTAGAAATAGGTTTATTGCTTCCTTCGGGGGGTTGAACAGATCAAGAAATTTTGTATTTTGATCAGTTTTGGTCAACAACCATCTCAGAATTCTTGGACAGAAAACTTCTTTATGGTAGTTAACTTGGTGTCTCAAATAAGGAATGACTTCAAATGCTCAAACCTATACAATAACGCCAATAAATCAAAAGCATTATTGAATAAAAAATAAATCATATCATAATAAAAGAAATATTTATCATGAAAGCCCATAGAAAGCCATATAAGTCGACTATCTTAGGCGTTAATGAAGTCAACAAATATTTGACAGTCATTTTGAAGCTTTCATAACCCCAAGTATTGCTGTTAAATGCCTCAAGATGCTCGGAGAGCTTTATTAAACCAAGTGGTATGTTGTTGTTAATGTCTCTCGCCCAAAGAATATTATGTACAAATCAAACCAAGCACAACGATTGCTTGTGTTTCTTTGAAAGTCTTTTACCTTTTAATGCTTCTATCAAATTTTTGTTTTTGAAGATTAGACCAATAAGGGACACTAGGTCATCATGATCACTTGACTTGCCTTTGCCTTTTTTGGGTATGCGGGGTGCTTTTTTTGGGTTAGAATAGGTAAACTTGAGAAGAAGAGGGAGGATAATATTTTCGTCCAGTGACTATAGCAAACTCCTTCCAACCAAAATAAATAGGCATGCTGCATTAATTTATCCACACCCCATTCATCTTATCTTTGTTTTCATACATAAACATACGCTTGAGAAGATCATATATTCTTTTTATTTGGAAACGAGCATTGTTGTCCCCCCGCAAATTATGATATTGCCCAAAGCAGCTGTCCCAGAAATAAGCATCCAATTTTTGTTCTCAAAGTATTTTTCTAAAGGCATCGAAAATTTTTCCCATGGCTGACTTAACCACAAAATCACCCGTTAAATATATGGCACCATTGCACTGTATTTTCGCAGGATAACTATCAATGCTGAAGGTTTTGACCAACTCTTCGGTGGAAGGGCTATTAGCATTTGGATCATCTCTTTTGAAATACTCCTCATCCCCATGTTCATTATCTTCTGATCCTGATTGAGATAACACTTGTAAAGCAAGGTCATAGAGTGGTGGATGTAGCTTTGCTGCTTCACTTGTTCCTGTACTTGGACATGATTCTGTTTCTTTTCTTTTGGGGGCCATATTATCTAAAATTAACATAAATATAAAATAGATTATAATTGATTAATGCATCATTAAAAAAGGATAACAGTAAATCTAACATGTACAATAGTAAAATAACAGTTCCAACAGATCACATATCTGTTGCACCAGGTAGGTTATTTGTTGCGACATATAACCAACCTATTGTAACGGATGATTAATTAGTTGGAAACAATAAAAATAGATCACTTATCTGTTGCAAAATAAGTTATCTATTGGAACTGTTATCAACTATCAATATTGTTTAGATTTCTTCTAACAGAAGAGTCGTTTGTCGCAACAGATGAATGATCTATTAGATTGTTCATCTGTTGCATCAGATATTTATTTGTTACATTAGATATTCATTTGTTACATTAGACGGTTCATCTGTTGCATCAGATGGTTCATTTGTTGCAGAAAAAAATAGTACCATGATTTTGTTCAATAGAACAACAACAATATCACCATTTAATATCAAATGCACCATTTTTATCAAGAAAAATAATAAATCAACCCAACAACACCAACAGAACACACACACTAAGAACATCAATAGTGACCAAAAATCACTAACATTATTATTTTGCGTTTATATAATCACAAACAACAAAAATTAAACTTCAAAAAAGTCAACAGACACCAACAAATCAAATCAATAGTTTGACAAAAAAAAACTACAATAACAACAAAAAATTATATTTCACTCTGGAAAGAGTAGAGAAGAAATGCCAAAAATTAGGATTTTCTTCAGTCTACATTTTAAATTTAAACAACAAATATTAAAATTGTTAACCAATACTAGAAGAGAAGTTGGCTCAAGTTTTTTTTTTATTCATAACTATAAAGACATAATTTTTTACCCGTGAAATAAGAAATGGAACGACCAAGAACTCGATGTTGTTGTCGCCGGAGAACACTGCTGTCACGTTGATTGACGATTGAAAGTAAAAAAAAACTCACCCAACTATTTGACGCCAGAAGTTGAAGTTGTCGGGGATTGAAGAGATAAATTTTGTAGAACTGTTGGTTGGGAGAGAGTTGAGAGAAATTGTCGAGAGAGAGAGGAGAGAGATGGTTCATTTGGAGAAGAAAGGGGTGTGAATTGATTTGTAGTTTTAAAAGATTAGAAAGTTTAACCTTTAAGTTGGTCAATTTCATCAATCCTTCATTCAAGACTTAAATGACACCTTTCCTTCAATTTTCTCTAGTAACTAGTTGTGAGGTGCCCGTGAAAGGCACAACCAAACCATATGAAATGACTTGGTATTTTTTTTTTTTTTGAAGTATAATTTTAATTAAAGTATTAATAGTATTTGTAAATGGAAATTATATTTTATTCATTTTAATTTATGAGACATTTTTAAATTTTGCGACTAAGTCAAGTTTTTTTATCATAATTTTTTTATGTATCTTTTAAAAATTTTGAATTTTCAATTTTTATGACTTATTGTATTTTTTTTACTTAATTTTAAAATATGTACATATTATTTCAAAAAATTAAAGATTTTATATCTAAACTTCAAGTGAAAATAAAATTTTTTAACTTTCAAAATTTGAATTGTGCCTCATAATTTAGATTGTAGAAATTATGTCAACTCTTTTTTTCTACATTAATTTGCAAATGAAAATATAAACTATAAACATTAATTTCCAAATGAAAATTCAAACTATAGAAAATAAAAAAGTAATTAATGGGCCCTATAGTTGCTTTGAAAAAATTAATGTGGGTTCTACACTTATAGTGAATAACTAGTTCCGCGTGGTCTATGCTAAGACCGGGCCCAACCTCAAGATATAAAAATAGTACGTGATTTAGGAAAGTATAAATAACATAAATACGAACCCTTTTGGAAGTAATTACACTCTCTCCCACTTTTTTAATTACTTTACTCTCTTTTCCTATTAATATACATAACAAAACCGACATATACATAACATTCTGTGTATATGTTGGGATTTTTGTAATATATTTAGGGAGTTGGGATTTTTTGTAATATTGGAAACATAACTTGTGTATTTGTGTAATTTTTAGTTTATAAAATAGTGCTCTTTCCATTCCAAAATAATTGAATTATTGGTATATGGCACACCTGTTAAGAAAAATTTTTTAGGAAATAAAATGTAGGTTATTTTTCACTATTACTCTTTTATTTTTTCTTAAATTAATCTCCTAGAAAATATGAAGTACTTAAGAACCTCATTAAATGAAAGGGTAAAATTAGAAGAAAAATCAAGCATGTCTCTTGAACAATGAACAATTCATTTATTTTGGACATTGAAAAATAGCTCAACAATTCAATTATTTTTGGAATGGAGGGTGTATAGTTTGTTTCATAATTTTAAACAACACAATCAATTTAATGTTATTCAAATTAATCATATCTTATTGATAAGTTTTTATAACTACTAAAGTTTTGCATTTGACCCATGTTTATAAGTTTGGGTTCAAAACTACTCCCTCCATTTCAAAATAGGTGGCTTTTAAAAATATTTATTTCAATTTAGTTGTTTCATTTATAAAATCAAGAACATTTATGATGTTCTTTTAATAGTACCTATATCATTTAATGACTACTACATAAAGTATATAAACTCAAATTTATATTTTCAAATATGACCAATAAGACTAATTTGGTAAAATAAGTCCCTCATAAATTTTTTCTGAAGGGGAGCGTCAACTCAATAAGAGACAACTATTTTGAAACAGAGGGAGTAACATAAAAAGCTAAATTTATAATTACTTTTTTATTTCTTCACTTTTTGTGATATTAAGTTATTGAAAGAGTAGTTCAAGATTTCTTGAAAATTTCTAAAGTTTAAATCATTGTTTAAGAGTTGTTGCAAGTTAAAGAAGATTTTTTTTTATATTTTCAAATCGATACATAATATAAAAGTTGTTTTCATCAAAAGTTTTTGACAATGTGACATCCAATAATTGAAATTGAACTTAATCATATGTCAGATTAATTTCTTGAATAGTTGTGCTCCTATGTGAATCAATATGTATTTTGAGTTTAGCTTTTTGTCTATAAAGTTCAAAAATAATAAATATCTGCAACACATATATAATTACGTAACGGGGGTGGGGGAGTTAGAGATTAAATTTTATCTTGCAAAGCATCTTAAAGTTTTCTTATTTATCAAATTGTGTGAAGACATTTGAAGTAATATTCAATTAAATAAGGGATCACATAAAAGCGTAATAAAATAAAATTTTAATGTTTAAAAATGACACATGTCACTTATAAAAGAATAGTAATGTTACAAAATTGACAAAAATTACCTTGTGAGTACTACAAAATTTCTCATTTCCCCTTATATATATTAGTAAAATAAAATAGTAATTTTTCTACTCTATTTAAAAAAAAAGATTAGTTAAATAATTAAAAATACAAGGAAAAACTCAATATTCATTTATCATGTTATAACACACCACCAAGTACAAATGTCCATGTGGCAAGAAGGAAATACTTCATCTTTATCAAACACATGCTGCAATTTTAGAGGATTAAGAAATTTATTAAAACTACTATAAAAACTTTGTGAGAACTACAAAAAGTTGGTATTCATCTATTAGAAGTAAAAAATATAATGTTTTGTATGTAAAACATAGAATAAAAAAATAATAAATTTTCGTGATTGTTAAAATAGAGAATAAAGAATAATTAAATTTTAATATAAGAAATATGTAAGAGAAAAATCTATACCATTTGTAGGGGG
>NC_061117.1:149736398-149770412 GCF_002878395.1 Capsicum annuum | reverse complement strand
CAATTACTACAGGATAAAATAATTAATGAATATATCTTACGAAAAAAATAAATCATTAAAAGATATTGAAACAAAATTTAAGAAATATCCACGCACAAATAAAAATAGATTCACTAGAAACCTAATAAATCTATTAGATCTATTAAATCCGCGCACCCCCCTACAAATGACAAAAAGAGATTTATAAAAAATTACTATTTATAATTCACTTACAGAGATCTAAATGAAAAGTGATCATTAGATAATGAATGAGGATAAATATAATAATGTGTAATTAAAGTAAGGAACACATGTACCAATTCTATTGCATAAATTTTTTTGTGAGGACTATATATCTTATCCTATTCTCGCTTATATAGAAGTATAATATTAAAATTACTATAATAACTTTGTGAGGTCTAGAAAATTTTGGTATTCATATATTAGGAATAAAAAAAATTATATGTAAAACATAATAGAGGGAAAAACAATAAATATTTCGTGATTGCTAAAGTAGAGAAATAAAAAATGACTAAATTTTAATATAAGAAATATGTTTAAAAAATCAAGTAATATAAAAAAGAACAAGAAGAGATTTACTAAAATTTATTATATATAAACCAATTATAGAGGCCTAAATGGAAATGATCACCAAATAATGAATGAAGACAAATATAATAATGTGTAGGAAAAGTAATAACACATGTATCAATTCTATTGCATAAAATGTTTTGTGAGGACTAACAATATTATCCTATTATCCCTTATATATAAGTATAATATAATGTTGGGTCAAAAATAAAATGTTTCTATAACGAAGTTATATCTAAACTTCAGGTGAAATAAAATTGTTTAACTTTCATAATTCGAATTGGTCACATAATTTAGATTAGAAAAATCATGCTAATGTTTTTTTTTCTACATTAATTTGCAAATGAAATACATACTATAAGCATTAATTTGCAAATGAAAATACAAACTATAGAAAATAAAAAATTAATTAATGAGTGTTATAGCTGCTTTGAGAAAATTAATGTGGATCCTACACTAATAGTGAATAATGTTGGGTCAAAAATAAAATGTTTCCACAAAGGTTTGAACCAAAGACCTTTCACATGAAATGTCAAGCTTTGGCCACCAAGCCAAGTGGCTTATAAATTCAAAATGTACGGAGTTGAAACACATATGTTGACGCTTCCAGCTGCCTGCTTTCCCTTTTATTAGTAAGTAAAACTCTACCTGGTATAATACAAGTCTTTTTCTTTTGCTTTTGGTTTTTGTCCTATCTTTCTTCCTAAAATAAAAAGTATGTGAGATATAGTTTTTAAAGTTATTGAATATAATTTTGAAAATTTATTCCAATTCTTTTTTTAATCTGTTTAAAAAAGAATCATTCTTTTATTTTTAACAATTTTTTAATTTCAACTTTTCTCCTGACATGTTTAAGACCTCAAAATTAGAGGTCATTTCGGTACATTTGACATATATTTAATTTAATACTACAAGATTCAAGAGTCTTTTTTTTTTTTTTTTTAAACTCCATACTAAGTCAAAACATGTCATTCTTAACGGAGGGAGCAAATTTGTTATTGAGTTTTTAATTTGTAACATTAATATATATATATATATGTGTGTGTGTGTGTGTATTGTGTCACGCTCCGAGCCTACACTATGAACAAGGTCGGTGCCCCATACCATTACTGGCCCTAGTGTATCCTTAGTCTAACATACTACTATAACATATTCGGAAAGTTAAGTGAAAACACAGAGAAACATTTAAAAGAGTAAGTCTTAATTTATAATCATTCTTTATAAGTGACATAATAGTCAATACACAAATTTGAAAATATAGCTTGACTGACTAACTGAATGTCTATTTATCAATGAAGTCTTTAAACCGAGCTTGACTACTAATTATCGGGACAAGTACCATGTTCTATCTTTACGTAAACAAATATAACTATTGAACTAGACTACAGACTAAATCCATTGAAAATAAAAAGGTTTCACCCAAATTTGAGGAAATAGAGTCTATTGGGCGTCTGGTCACAAACTAAGTATCAGAATGTCATGACTCGATTTATTAGTCATGTGACACCTACTTTATACCACCATTAGGTAAGTCAAATAGTAGTCCGAAGCTATGAGCAATGGGCTAATTTGGTGGAAAATGGCCTAAAAGTCGGAAATAAACAATTCAAGACTTGTAATAACAATAAGGCAGTTATAGTAGTCTAAAAGATAGGTAAAAAATAAAAATCATCCCACGACCTAGTAGTGTCGATACAATAGCTACTACGATTGGAACATAAGTACTGAAATAGTCAATATAATCTGTCTTGGAAAATGAAGGCTAGACATAGATAATAAAAAGAAAAAGGGCAGCTCTGACTCCAAGAGCTCACCTAATCTCTAAAATTAACTTAGCATGAACGTCACATCAACAACAGATACTAGTACTCGAATCTGCACCAAAAAGGTACAGAAGTGTAGTACCAAAGTGCTTTAAGAGTGTTGTAGGTTTTAATCTTTTATAACAATGCTTAAAAGTGCATTTTTTCCTTTAACATATGATTACTAACCTAAGTAAGCATTTCATGCCTCCAACTTTACAGGGGCGAATGGAAAAAGACAAGTAATCAGAAGAAAACATGAGTGCAGCTAGAAGTATGTATGTCAAAATTGTCTGGTTTAAAGCTTAAAAGTTTAGCTTTTACACAAAATTTCAACATGAGATGCTGATAGACTACTTTATTTTTTGCTAAGTGCATTTCATGTTGAAAAAAATTATAAATACAATTTTTTAGAAAAAAACAAAGTATTGTTTCCTTGTATTAACTATTTGACTTTTTAAATTATAATATAAAATATTTTTTCCTTGTATTTTGACATGATGAAGGAATTAACTCTCATTTTCATTTAATTTTCAGGTTTTTAAAACACATTAGAAAATATATAACTTTTTAATTAATTAATAAACTTCATTACTTCCAACGTAAGAAAATAATAGACTTCTAGGTTGTAAATTTACACTTCCTAGCATGAATTTGTTGTTCTAAAACATGCACAGTGGTGGTTGGAAATCTTGAGTTCAATAAAGATGTGAATTTTAGTATAAAAACAATTTAAAAGGGGGTAATTGATGTAGAAACTCAATAAATTGAGATAATGTGAATATTGCATGATTGAATGAACCTTGAGTAATATTATAGACTATGAATAAGGGTAGAATCGGTGGATTTGAATTCCCAAGCATATATTTGAAGAGTAAATGATTAATTACTCTTATAATTGTTTGTTTCAGACTTTGAATATTTTAAGGCATGGAGGAAGGGAAAAGCTCCTGTGAACTAGGTTGCTTGATTCAAGTTCTTAAATTGAGGTAGGTTATAGTTTATAAGTAGTAGACTTTGGTTTTTGATTCATATACACGTGAGAAAGCATGGTTAGGCCTTGGATATGGTGTTTCAGATAAATAATAATTGATATCGAGGTAATAAAGAAGGTATGTGCTTCAGTGAATGCATGTAATTAACTTGATGCGATCTCAACTCGAATATATCAATGTAAGTTGTGGTGGAGAAATTATATGCTAATGAACTAAGGAACCCGGTCTATAGTATAATAGGTTGAAAAAAATTATGAAAGTAATGAACTCATTGTTGTGTGTTTGACGGTGTTTGTAACTGGGATGATTTATGCTTTTGCGCTGGCCATTGAGTGTGCAATAGAGTCATAACATAGATGTCTCAATGGGAAAACATAGTTAATAATATAAAAGTGTGATTCATTATGGAAAACCAACAAGCTCAGATTGACATTGCACATTAATTGTTGCCAGAGATCTAATAAAGTGGTTAATGATGTGGCTCTCATAAATGTGCTAAATGTATTAATGATGGATGTTATGTGGAGTAAGACTTACTTTTGTCTCTTGTATGCTTTTGAGTTGAATAGCATATTGATTAGTCTTCAGAAATAAATTGTAATTTGTTGGTTGTTGGCTTGACAAGGGCTGTACGCCTAATTTGTAAATTGTTGATTCTTGTGAATTATGCAAACTTGGTTATGAATGATGATCCTTGATTGTACGAACGATTGATGAACTCAAATTATATATATTTTTCACACATACTCATACCACTCTTATTATTGCATATTAACCTTTGATTGATTGCTCATTGAGTATTGGGAAATTCATATTCTTATTGTGATGATGAAAAATAGTTTTGGCGAGTGGTACTGTGGTTATTTGTGAAACCTATTCTTATTGTGCCAATGGGAAATAATTTCGCGAGTGTTATGAATTAATATAATCATGATGGATCGGGTACCACGTTGAATCGTACATAGACCCTGGTGCATCCCCTGCAGGTAAGCCTGGAAACAGACCGGAACTGATACCGCCGGAATAGTTTTACCGAAATCGATCAATCAAAAAATAAGGTCATTTCGCCCCGGTCCGTTGGTACCGGTGTGGAACCGGGAAGGGCCGAACCGGCAATCGGAGTTTAACTTTTTTAAGACTTTAAATTAAAGTTTCACTAAAATAGCTCCTACACGAGTATCTGTTAAAGATATATTAATATTACATTTTTTATTAACTTATATAATAAGTTATAATTTTAAAAATAGTTTTTTTAATTTAAATAGTTATAATTTATCATTAACTTAAAAATAGTTATTTTAAGTTATATATATAATATATAATTTTAAAAACAGTTATAATTTTAACTCATAACATTTAGCTTTTTATAACATAAACTTGTAAAAATTTATAAAAACTTTTCCTAACCTTATAAAGTTAAAGTATTAAACTTTTTTTTCCATAACTTTAAAGTTACAAATATAAAATTTATAATTTTAGCTAAGATAATTGTATCAAACAAAAGATAAATCTTAAAATAAAAATAAGGTGAATAGCCTTTATATTTATTCAAATTTCATACGTTGTACATTTATTACAAATATTAAAAGAGAATCTAATCTATGTAGCCACCTTCTAGGAAGGTTCTGTTTGAATTAGATCTCTACTCTAGAATCTTACTAATATCTATAACATCCAAAATATTCTAGTTGTAACTTATCTATTTCTTCGGCGGATATATTTTTCAGAATCGGTATTTTTCCTTGTTCCTCCATTGCTTCCATTCCATCATCACTGTTTTCCTCAAATATTTCATCTTCAATTTGGGGCGGTAATTTTGGGAGCCCAAAATTTCTTCGTTTGGCATTGATCCAATCTCTAAATAATATCGAAATCTCCAAACTACTCTTTACCAATGAATATCGATGATCTCCAATCATAAATCTTTTCGCGCTAAAAGCTTGCTTTGAAGCAACTGAAGAAGTTTGACTTGCTAGCACATCTCAAATCACCCTTGAAAGTTTTGGAAATTGTCTCATACGGGTCTTCCACCATGCAAAAAGTTGAAGTTTTCCATTTGCATATCTAATATCTTCCCTATCCTGAGAAAGATATGAATCAAAATATTTACTACTAGAACATTGAAAACCAAGTTCTTCACCTATCTCGTGATCTAAATCATCATATCTACGCATAGAAGTAGGAGGTTCGACCAACGGAATATTTTTTTCCATAACTTGATATAAGTTATATAAATTCCTAGCTTTAGGTACTATGTTAGCACAACAAGTTTCAACTGTAGGCTTTTCATGAGGTCCAATTTCTAAATTGTTGAAAATTTTTTGAACCATAATCATTACACCAAGTTCTTTGTAAAATGGGTTGAATAAAGTAGCAGTCAAATAAATTTGTGGGATAGAAAAAAATATTTTTTAAATTTATCAACCATAGATTCAATCTAAGTTGCATGGACTCGGGTGCGGGTATCCGAGACGGGTGCGGATTTGAGAGTCGAATTCGTTAAAATTTAAATTTTAAGATTTAGGGGTGCGAATTTGAGTATGAATACGGGTGCGTGGATTCGGCTAAAGAAAATTAAATATTATAAATATAGAATTATAAAGATATTTTAAAAATCCACTTTTAACTTTTATGATCATTTTTAGTTACTTTTTCAATTAGGATTCGTTATAGCATATACTTGTATTTTTGAAAAACCAACAGGCACATATATTTTTTACTATATTAATATAAACAAAAAGTTATGAAAAACCAACAGGTACATATATAATTTTACTATATTAATATAAAATTCTTTTTATATTTTAAAAAAATTTATTTATTAAAAACCACCTAACAAATCTAAAAAATTATGCGTCACAGTTCCCAACGAGTCTTTCTCTTTCTTTCCAACTATTAAAATTCCAACAATAATAATTACATCGGATTTCTCTATTCAGGTGATGACATTAGTCACTGGATTTCTCACTTTTGGCGATGACAACAATCACCAATTTTCTCACTTTCGGTGACGATAGCAATTATAGTTGCCGGTTTTCTCCCTTTTTGTATGATAACCCTAAACCCTTCGATGGTCTTTCTCCTTCTGCCGATGAAAACCAACTTTTTTCTTGATGTTGGGTCAATGTCTCCCGATTCATTTGACCGAATCAAAGAAGCACCTCGCATCCGCGCCGCACTAGTCGCATCGGGATGAGTTCGGTGGCGAAACCCATGAGTTCGCAACAATTTTTTTATATTTAGCAAGTACTTTAGAAACGACAATAATATTTTTACTAAAATGAAAAGAATAGTTGTAATATATTGAGCAGATACTGTATTCGTAGCTTGATAAAAAGTTTTCAAAAATTACAAAGTTCTTCTACTTCAATCCAATCATCTTCACCTAGTCTTAAATCAGGATTTGAATTACGAGCATTATAAACTAATTGTATAGGTTCACGATATACATGAGCAACTTCAAGCATTTAATGCAAAGAATTCCATTTAGTAGGAATTTCTCTTGGAACTTTTCTATATGGAATCTTACATACTGAACATTGATATTTAAAATCATCCATTATACTTTTTTTTTAAATATAATTACAGGCAACTCGAACTTTAAAACAACCATTTCCAAACAACTCAAAACCATCATCTACTATCAAATATAAAATATGTGCAGTACATCTAACATGAAAATAATCATCATCCATAGGACATAGTCTAGCTTATAAAAAATCAATAGCTTTCAAATTATTAGAAGCATTATCTAATGTGCATGCCATAGTTTTATCAACAAGTCTAAGATATTTCAAGCTATCCACTATTATACTGACCCGACCCGACCCAGGGCCTTGTCGAAATGGGCGTCCCAAGTCTGACCGCGATCGGAGACCACCCCCACTAACCAACCCAACCTCCAAAGTCTGCCCAGTGTTGGCTAAATTTTGAGCATATAAAAAGATAGCATAACAAATCACATGAAGTCTCTGGGTTAGGATCAAAATCATGACCGACCCAACTAAGTCCAACCGTCCCATACCAATCGTCCAACCATAGCAACCCAAACAAAAACCATAAATCCGATCATAACTAAATAAGTTCCATTTGTAAGTATGTATATAATCCCAAAATAAAATGCGACGGAACAGTGAGAAATTTTTCCCAATGATTTCATCCCTAATACCAATGCCAATACCAAGGCTGACACTAATATCAATCCTGCCTATTCCAGCCTATAGTAGTTCCATAAAAGCCTCTAACCAAATGAATACAAAAATCCAATTGGGATATTCCCCCAACCATAGCCGAAACCAATATCCATAAATAATCCAAAGTATGAAATAACATCCAAGAAATAGAGCCTTTTGAAAAAATAGAAGCTTACCACTTCAATCCAAAGATGACCCCAAAATGTCCGAATGCTAAGCAAGAGGAGTAAAACGGTCGGTTCCTGCATCGCGTGGGGATACAACCCCCCGAAGATGGGTTAGTGGGTGAACACTAGGATGAACTCAGGATAAGGACAAAATAATGCCATTTAAGAAAACCAAGTAGAACCATCCATATGCATATATATATATAACCATGCCGGGAAAGGGGACCGGGTTTAGCATACATTTAAAACCTTTAACCTGGGTATATGAAGCTTAACTATCCTAAAACCACCCACATGCTATATGGGTCCAGTGTAACAACCCTTCGAACGGGCCCTAATGTGTGTAGACACACGAACCAGAGATACCATAAGAGTCAGGGATTTCCATGTACCCTTTACTCTCCATGATACATATGTACCATGTACCTAAAAGATTCCCGTGCACCTCATAAGTATCATATAAGGTTGCCATGACCTACCCCTCATGTCGGCAAACATGAGTTTCAGGTGTTCATCCATTGGACTCCTACCTTCACGATTAGCTTTCACACCCCGCCATTATTGCCCAATTAAAACCAAGTTCCAACCAAACCATTATTCCATTATTATTAACCAAGGCTATTAGTTGTGGTATCCTCATACCGACTATAACTTGCAAGTATTGTAGTTAGCCAAACCTTTTAGTGGTCAAATGATTCCTATGTACCCATAGACCCTATTATCCGATTAACTTCGGGGATTCCCATGTACTGCACAAGTATTCATAGCCATATTAACTTGGGGGATTCCCTTGTATCCCACAAGTATGTTTATTAAGCCAAATCATTCCCAAAACCATTTAAACCATTCATGTCATTTAGGATTCCATTACCAAGTTTAAACCATATATAAGTTCCATTGAAAACCAAATAATATGGTAAAAACATTGTTATAGCATTTTATCAAACACATTTGGGGCATAGTATTTCCAAAACCAAAGCCAATTACCAAACAACCATTCCCATGCAACCAATTATCCAAAACCACCATTAATGCATATAAAAGCATAATTAAAACATGGAAAAACCATAACCAAGAATTTATAACCAAAACCCCCAAATCATATTTAAAATGCCAAAATCACACAACATTGAAATCATGAAAACATTATATTAAATCCATGGATTAAGTTGGAACTAACAATGAGGGAAGAGAACATGCCTTAAACCAAGATGATGATGGAGATAAATCACCAAGACAAGCCCCAATTTACTCCTTAAGATGAAACCCTTGCTTCCTTTTCCCAGTAACTCTAGAGAGGATTTAAGAGTGTTTTCTAAGTGTTTAAGAATAGAATAGCAGTGTAAATAACCTCCCAAGTGAAATATAAGTCGTGGGACCTCAGTAGGATAGGTGGGAAAATATCCAGATTGCCCTCACTTAAACTGCACTTAATTCCCATCATAGGGTACGATTGACCCTTACGAGTCATACCCATTCTGTACTACTGGTAACCACCTCTTGTACCCTAGGCTCACTATTGGACCCAACGCTATCCAAGGTATGACACACCCAATCCCAAGTCGTATCCAAGTGTATGGCTAGTACCCATAAACTGTACGCCTGGAAGAATAGAATTTTAAAAGGTTTGAACATTGACCATTATACGAGTCCATGGTACGACTCTTACCCTGGCTTACGGCTCATAGTGAGCCACTCGTACTCAGATCCAACTTAAGTTACCAAGTCTAAGGATAAGTAAAGTAACCAAACAACCCGTATATACCAATACGACTCGTATCACCCAAATCATACTTATTCTAGTAACTAAATCCATCATACCAACCAATACTGGTCAGCATATGACTGGACCATACCACCTGTACCCAAGTGTACGACTCGATCCCCTATGTCATATCTTGTCCAAAAACTAAAAATCAAGGAACTTTTCTAAGGTCCAAAAACCAGGGTGTTTTAGTCTCCCCCACTAGGAACATTCGTCCTTGAATGACAGATAATGTACGGGTAACCACATGCATAAGTTATTTGCATTATCAAATATATTCCCAATCTTTGACAAAGTTTGGAAAAAATGATGCAAAGATTTTAATCTTTCCTTTAACAAACTCCAAAAATAAAGATGTGTTGAAGAACACATACCTTCTGTATGAATCCCAGGAGCAAAAAACAGATGTGGATAGTTGGACTTCATGTACTTCTCCGTTTCTCATGTAGCTTCTTCCACCTTATGGTTCCGCCAAAGAACCTTAACCAAAGCCACATACTTGGTCCGTAACCAATGAACCTGCCTATCCAAGATCTTAAATGGGACCTCTTCATAAGAAAGAGAGTCTGAGATGCCCAACCTCTCCAAAGGAACAATCGAAAAAGGATCACTAATGCACTTTCTCAACATAGAAACATGAAATACCAGATGAACAGAGCTCAAACCAGAGAGAAACTCTAATTCATAAGCCACATTAGCAACCCTTCGCAGAACCACATACAGACCAACATATCAGGACTGAGCTTCCCCTTTTTACCAAACCGTATTACTCCCTTCATGGGAGATACCTTTAAGAAAACCCTATCCCTAACCTTAAACTTCAAGTCTCTACGCTTACATCTGCATATGACTTTGGCGACTTTCGGCATCCTTAAGCCTATCCCAAATCACCTTCACCTTTTCTATAGCCTGATAGACCAAATTCGAGCCGAACATATCCTCCTCACTAAGCTCAAACTAACCAATAAGAGATCTACACCTCTTACCATACAATGCCTCAAAAGAGGCCATACTAATACTAGAATGATAGCTGTTGTTATAAGCAACTCTACCAAAGGTAGGTGCTCAACCCAACTACTACCATAATCAGTTACACTTGCCCGAAGTATATCCTCCAATGTTTAAATAGTCTTTTCTGCTTGCCCATCCATCTGAGGATGAAAAAAGTACCCAAACTTACTTTAGTACCCAATCTCTTCTAAAAAGACCACTAGAAATGACATGAAAAATGCATAACATGATCAGAGATAATCGAAACAAGTACCCCATACAGCTTCACAATCTCCTAAAGATACAACCGGGCATAGTCCTCAGCTAAAAATTTAGTCCTCACTGGCAAGAAGTGAGTGGACTTTGTCATCCTATCCATGATGACCCAATTCAAATCAAATTGGTTCCGCGACCAAGGAAAACCGGTAACTAAATCCATATTGATTACCTCCCATTTCCACTCAGGCAAATCAATTTCTTGATACAACCCACTAGGTCTCATGTCCTCAACTTTAACTTGTTGACACACCATGCATTTGACCACAAAATCAGCCACGTCTATTTTTATACTATTCCACTAATATATCTCCTTGAGATAATGATACAACTTTATCGAGCCGGGATATATAATGTAGAATGATTCATGCACTTCACGTAAGATTCTTTGCTCATAAATCGTTGACATTAGGAAACCATTGACATCAGAAATGCACAACCTCTCTTGGTATCGTAAAGTACCATCACCATAGATCTCAAACATCGTTAGCTTTTTCATAT
Source organism: Capsicum annuum (assembly GCF_002878395.1). NCBI lineage: Eukaryota > Viridiplantae > Streptophyta > Magnoliopsida > Solanales > Solanaceae > Capsicum > Capsicum annuum. The sequence continues at coordinate 149,759,153 of NC_061117.1, read as the reverse complement.
CTATATTACTCTTAATTTTTATCAAGCTAGGATCTAGCACTTGTTTTTTCTCAATCTCTGCACCAAGATATGATCGAACCACTTTTTGTACCATCACACCACCATCCTCGAAGTCCAAAAGCCAAACTCTAAGATTAGCCAAGTAGTGAATATCTTTTACCAATTCCTACTTTCTTTTCTCCACATGAGCTAAACTCTAAGATTAGCCAAGTAGTGAATATCTTTTACCAATTCCTACTTTCTTTTCTCCACATGAGCCAAACTCTCCATAGAAAACTGCTAAGAGAATCAGCAACCATATTAGCTTTACCCGGGTAATAGTGAAGACTCATATCATAGTCCTTGAGAAGCTCAACTATCTCCTCTGCCTGAGATTTAACTCCTTCTGAGTAAACACATACTTTAGACTCTTATGATTAGGAAAGATATCTACGTGCACTTCTTACAGATAATACTACAAGATTTTCAAAGCAAAAACCACCACCAATAGCTACAAATCATGAGTAGGATAATTCCTCTCATACACCTTCAACTACCTAGAGGTATAGGCAATAACCTTCCCATGCTACATCAAGACACAACCAAGTCCCACCCTAGATGAGTTAGAATAAACCACAAGCCCCTTACTGCCCTTAGGTAATGTAAAAATTTGAGCCCTAGTTAGATTATCTTTCAACTACTCGAAACTTCTTTCACAAGCATCCGACCAAGAAAAATTCACCTTTTTCTGAGCCAGTTAGTAATAGGAGCAGCTATCGTTGAAAATCTTTTCATAAACTGCCAATAATACCTAGCCAAACCCAAGTAGCTCTAAAGGTCGGTTGGAGTCGTAGGTCTAGGATATCCTTTAACTACCTCTACCTTTTGATGATCCACCAGATCGCTTCGCTAGAAATAATATGACCAAGAAAAGTCACAGCGTTCAACCAAAAACTCACACTTGGAGAACTTGGCATACATCTGTTGTTCCTTCAAGGTCTTCAACACCATATGGAAGTGATTAGCATGATCCACCTTACTCCTGGGATAAACCAGAATGTCATCAATAAACATAATGACAAAGGTATTCAAGAACTACTTGAAAACCCTATTGGTCAACTCTATAAATTCTACTGGGGCATTAGTCAAGCCAAATGACATCACCAAGAATTCAAAGTGCCCATACTGAGTATGGAAAACTATTTTAGGGATATCCTCTTTCCTAATCTTAAGCTGATGATACCCAGATTGAAGATCTATCTTAGAGAAGAACTAGGCACCTTATAACTGATCAAACAAGTCATCTATCCTTGGAAGAGGATACTTATTCTTGATCGTCACCTTATTCAACTGCCGATAGTCACTGTACATCTGAAGGGAACCATTCTTCTTGCATACGAACAACACTGGTACACCCGATGAGGATACACTAGGACGAATAAACCGATTATCCAAAAATCCTTAAGTTGCTTATTGAGTTCCCTCAATTCAGCTGGAGCCATTCTATAAGGAGAAATAGATACTGGATGAGTGTCTAGAACTAAATCAATACCAAACTCTATTTCCCTATCCGTTTGAACACCAGGAAAATCATCTAGAAAGACCTTCGGAAACTCATTTACCTCCGAAACTGAATTTAAAGAAGGACCTTTTGAGTTAGAATCTTTAACCTGGACCAAGTGATAAAGACAACCTTTAGAGATTAACCTTCGAGCTCTAAGATAAGAAATACACCTTCTCCTAGGAGCTAGGGAACCACCCTACCACTCTATAATTAGTTCACCAGGGAACCTAAAGAAAACCTTATAGGTCCAACAATCTAAGGACGCGTAACAAGAGTATAACCAATCCATTCCTAGAATAACATCAAAATCCTCCATATCCAGCTCAAACATATATACCAAGGTCTGCTTGCTACTAATAGATACCACACAACCCTATAGACTTTTTTACCAATAACTAAGTCACCTACCGGGTTAGAAATAGAAAAAGGATCCGAAACAACCTCAGGATCAAAACCAAAACGCATAGCCATATATGGGGTCACACAGGAAAGAGTGGACCCGAATCAAGTAGACAATACATGTCATGAGAAAAGAGTTGTAACATACCAGTAATAACATCAGGTGATGCCTTAGATTCCTGCTGAGATACAAGAGCATACAAATTATTCCATCCTATATCGTTACCAGAAGTAGGAGTAGACGCCGAAGCTGTACCACTACGTGCAGAAGTAGAAGACGAAGCAACCGGAGCTTTGACCTCTCTCGATGCACCCTTTATGACCTGATAATTTCTGAGCATATATTATGGCTGGCCACATTTAAAACACTTGTACCTACCTTCATCACAATAGCCCCAATAAAGACAACCACAAAACCTGCAAAGAGGGTATGAAGAAGTCGACTGGCCCTCACTCACTTGAGATTGGGCACTTTGTGCCCAAAAATTATCACCACCTTACGGATGCCTTTCACCCAACTACCTCGGGTAAGGAGCACTAGCAGTAGAGAAGGAACCAGAACTCCCCCACTTTTTCTTCGGCCATTTATCTTTATCCCAACCACCCTAATGTTTAGCACCACTCTACTCAGAGAACCTACTCCTCTTACCCCTTCTTTCCTTAAACTCCACCGATTTCTTTTTTTCATTCTCTACCTGCTGCATATGGATAACCAACCTCAAAATCCTTGCTTGAGATTCAGAAACTCCTCTCTTTTTGCTTGCCTTAACTCTTGAGGAAAGAAATGATCCAAAAAAGCATTAGAAAAAGTATCCCATAAGGAAAACTCCTCCACATCACCTCTATACCTGTCCCACCCCTTGTACCATTGGTACACAACACCCTTAAGTTGATAAGCTACAAAATTTACACCTTCCATATTTGTGGCTTCCATCTCCCTGAATATATTCTCTATTTCATACAAGAAACCTTGAAGATCCTCTTCCATCTTTAAACCAATAAAAGTGGGGGGATTCAGTTTCATAAACTGGCCAAACCTTGTGGCCTCAGTAGACATCCCACCTGACCCATTCCCGCACAACCTGAGCAGTAACCAACTGAGCAATAGTATGAATAGACTCACAAAATTCTGCATTAGTCACCTCACCATAAGAAGGATTAGTAGCAACTGGTCGCATTTTTTTCACTTCGTTCAAATAATAGTTGTACCCGTACGGAATTCTTCTGTTTCTCAGTATGATCTCTATCATCATCTCTATTCCCCTTATCAATTCTCCTATCCTATTTAGGTCTATGAATTTCTCTATCAATTCTATTACCTTATCCTTACCCATGAGGTTCCAATATTTTCTCCTTAATTGACCTAGGAGTTGTTCCCGGGCATCCTCAAAAAAAAAAACTCCAGAATAATCAGGGATAGGACCCTATAAACGAGTGCGAACTCTAAGTGTAGGACGTACAAAACTCTAGGTGTAGGACGTACCCTATCAACATCATCCCTAGATGGGATAGAAGATTTTTTTTGTGTTTCAGATCGTTGAGGCATGATCTGAAAAGTAAAAAACCAAGGATTAGAGAAGAATTCCAGGACTTAGACTCCAAGGTTGAAAACAAAATACTAAGAAAGTGAAACATTCCTAAATTACATATAGACTCTCTCTTATAAGTGTGGCATGCTACACATCCCTAAAACAAACTCTACCAGACACGATTTTTGTGGACTTCTAATTGACCATAAACCTAAAGCTCTGATACCAACTTGACATGACCTAACCCGAGGCCATGTCGTAATGGGCATCCTAAGTTCGATCGGGACTGGAGGCTACCCCTGCTACCCAACCTAATCTCCAGCAGCCTTTCCTGAGTTGGCTGAATTTCAAGCATATAACAAAATAGCATAATAGCTTACATTAAGACTCTACGATAAGATCAAAATCATGAACGACCCAATCGAGTCCATCCATCCCACACCAACCGTCCAACCATATCAATCCAAACCAAAATCATTAATCCGATCATAACCAAATAAGTTCCATTTGCAAGTAAGTATATAATCCCAAACTATGGAACAATGATAAATTTTGACCAATGATGTCAGCTCAAATACCAATGCCAATACTAAGGCATACACTAATATCGATCTCGCCCATTCCAACCCATACTAGTTCCACAAAAGCCTCTAACAAAAAGAATACAATAATCTAATTGGTACATACCTCCAGCCATAGCCAAAACTAATATCCATAAATAATCTAAAGAATGGAATAACATCTATGAAATAGAGCCTTCTAGAAAAAAATAGAAGCTTACTGCTTCAATCCAAAGCTGACCCCTGAGTGTTCAAATGCTAAGTTGGGAGAGTAGAATAATCGATTCCTGCATTGCGTAGGGATACAGCCACCCAAAGATGAGTTAGTGGGTGAACACTAGCATGAACTTAGGATAAGGATAAAATAATGTCATTTAAGAAAACCTAGTAGAATCATCCATTTGCACACAACCTGTACATATACATACACACACATATATAACCATGTCAAAAAAAAGGATCGGTTTTAGCATATATTTAAAAATTTTAACCTGGGTAAGTGAAGCTTAACCATTTTAAAATCACCCTTGGGTTATATAGGTCCAGTGTAACCCCCTGAACAGGACCCGATGCGTGTAGCCACACAAAAAGGAGATACTATAAGAGTTGAGGATTCCCATATACCTTTCACTCTCCATGATACATATGAACACTGTACCTAGAGGATTCCCGTGTACCTCATAAGTATCATATAAGGTCTCCATGACCTACCCCTCATGTAGATAAATATAAGTTTCCGATGTTCATCCATTGGACTCCCACAATAACGGTTAGCTTCACATCCCACTATTATTGCCCAATTAAAACAAAGTTCCAACTAAATCATTATTCCATTATTATTAACCAAGGCTATTGGTAGTGGTATCGTTATACCGACTATAACTTGCAAGTATTATCCTTAGCCAAACCTTTTAGTGGTCAATGGATTCCTATGTACCCATAGACCCTATTATCCAATTAACTTAGAGGATTCCCATGTACCCTACAAGTATTCATTACCATATTAACTTAAGGGATTCCCTTGTACCCTACAAGTATGTTTATTAAGACAAATCATTCCCAAAACTATTTAAACCATTCATATCATTTAGGGTTCCATTAACAAGTTTAAACCATGCATAGGTTCTATTGAAAAGACAATAATATGGTGAAAACATTGTTATAGCATTTTATCAAACACATTAGGGGCATAGTATTTTCAAAACCAAAGCCAATTACCAAACAACCATTCCCATGAAACCAATTATCCAAAAGCACCATTAATGCATATAAAAGCATAATTAAAACATGGGAAAACCATAACCAAGAATTTTAAACCAAAAACCCCAAATTATATTTGAAAACCCAAAATCATACAATATTTAAATCATGAAAATATTGTATAAAATCCATTGATTTAGTTGGAACTAACAATGAGGGAAGATAACATGCCTTAAACTAATATGATGGTGGAGAGAAATCACCAAGACCAGCCCCAATTTACTCCTTAAGATGAAACCCTAGCTTTCTTTGCCCAGGAACTCTAGAGAGGATTTAAGAGTGTTTTCTAAGTGTTTAAGATTAGAATAGTAGGGAAAATAACCACCCAAGTGCAATATAAGTCGTGGAACTTCACTAGTATAAATGGGAAAATGTCCAGATTGCCCTCACTTAAACTGCACTTAATTCCCATCATAGGGTACGACTGACCCTTGCGAGTCATACCCATCTTGTATGAGTGGTACCCATATCTCATACCCTCAGCTCTCTCTTGGACCCAACACTATCCAAGGTACGACACACCCAAACCAAAGTCGTATTCAGGTATACGACTAGTACCTATAAACTGTACCCTTGGCAAAATAGAATTTTAGGAGGTTTGAACATTGACCACCATACGAGTCCATGGTAAGACACGTACCTTAGCTTACGAATCATAGTGAGCCACTTGTACTCAGATCCAACTTAAGTTACGAAGTCTAAGGTTAAATAAAGTAACCAAAAAACCCATACACACCAATACGACTTGTACCACCCAATTCGTACCCATTTTAGTAACTAAATTAATCCCATTAACCAACATAAGTCAGCATACGACTGGACCATACCACTCGTACCCAAGTGTATGGCTCGTTCCCCTAATTTGTATCTTACCCAGAAATAAGAAATCAAGAAAATTTTCTAAGGTTCAGAAACGAGGGTGTTTCATGTACTAGCTATAAAACTACCGATTTTAGTCTTGTCAACTTATTTATAAATAATAATTCTTTTTTGCATGTTCTAGTGGTGATTAATTCAATGAGCCATGAGAGTAAAATAATTGTTACCGAGAACATTACTACCCATATCATAAGTAATAAATATTTTACCATCAAATTTACTAAATAACCAATGAAGAAAATGACAATGTTCAGCTTGAAATTTAAATTTATCATTTTTAATTGTATTTCATGAAAAAGATTTAAAAGAGGGATTACTCGTTGAATATAATGAATAAAATTGAGATGCAAAGGAAAACTAAAAGGCAAACCAATAACAACAACCATTTTTTCTAATTCTTCTTTATCTACATCGTCACTATATGTCGATGATAAACTTGGGTCAGCTAGGTTAAACATGTCTAAATGCGTTTGAACCTTATTACCTACTACAGATTCTTCCGACAATGGTGTACCACATTTTTTTTCCTTAGCCTCATTTTATAGAAGAATAAATTCTTTATTACATTTCCTCAAATGCATAGTTAGCAATCCAGTCCCGGCATTCTTTTCCACGATCAAATGTTTCATAACTCTCTTGCATTTATTACAAGTAGCAGTATTTTTTTACCTTATCATGCCCCAAAAATTTCCAAATTTAAGACCTTTTAGGATGTTCGGTACTTTGTCCCTAGTAAATTTTGGTAAAGGGGGAAGTTCTTCACCGTCTTTCAGTAATTTTGTAACCGGACTAGTAGGGGTAGGGGTTTCACCTATCTCTTGTTCTTATATATCATCTTCTTCCGGTAAGTCTTTCTTAAAATTATCATAATGCCTACTTAGGGTCTCATGGTCTAATTTTATATCGATACCAACATCAAAACCATTTGGCTGTGATAAAGAAGTTTCACTAGCATTACTAAATCTAGGCAGTAATGAACTAGTAGTAGCACTATTTTTTTTTATTTCTACAAAAACCATATCAAAGATTTTTTTTTACCACTACTATTTTTATTGGCATCCATAGTTAAATTTAAAATATAGCTAAAATATTAAAACAAGAAATACAAATATTATAAATCAAAAAGTTAATGTAAGGAAACAAATATAGTTACTAAAAAATAAAAATGTACAGATTAAAGTAAATAAAAAAAGAGATTAAAGTTGGAACGAATATACTGAACGTTTGCGTAAAAGCAGTTGTATACAAAATGTCAGAATTAAAAGATGATAATTGAAGCTTGTAATATCTTCAAAAAATCTCCAACTCTACCTAGCTAATACAATAATTATAAATATTAAGAGAAAGTATGAGAATATTAAGAAAGAGTATGAGAATATTTGTGATAAAAAAGAATAGGTATAAAAGGTTATTTATAGTGGAAATTTTAAAGAGGAGTGGGGTAATTTGAAAGGTTGGGGTGGGGTGTAACGCCCCGAGAACCTATCCCGAGACATTACATGGTGCTCTAGGCCACACGTGGCCTCAAGCAAACCCTCTAAGCCTGTCATCACTTTCAGAACTCTCTACAACACGAATCATCATAAAGTAGGGAATAATAATCATGACATGAACATGCTGAGATACGAAGTAATACGGTTCTATACAAACAAAACACTAAAATCTCTGTACATGCTGGCACACTAGTCTGACAAATCCTCTACTATATAGGACTGAGGAGCCATTGGGATAGATCCCCAACTGACTCGTACTGAACTAAAATAAAACAACCATCTATCACAAGACAAAATCGGAGACAAGGTTCCTCAAACCATGAGGACTCACCAACCGCAAAAATATAGATGAAGGTACTTAAAAATCACTGTCGCTGCTGAGAATGAGTACCTAAACCTATATCGTGAGGAAATATAGAATACAAAAGAGTATGAGAGTCAGTACTTGGGAATGTACTGAGTATGTGGGGGTGGATACAACATTTTAAATAATATCATAAATATATAAGAAAATCATGCATACTAACAATAATAACTCTCTTCGCTTGAATTATCTAAAACATCATTTTCGTAAGTTATCAGTAATAACATATTCTTCATAAATCTCATAAATCATTTAAATCAACTCAAACTCTTTGAATCATGACTTAGAGTGACTCGGAAACTCATGGTACATAGATCATTATGGATGTGGGAGTTTCTTATAACCGACATAACTACACCATGTGAGCTGCATGGAGTCTAACATTTTTCCCTCCTAATGAGAGAACCCCATATTGGAGGGGGTGTCTTACTCTTTCCAGGGAGTACGACCTCAATCTCGTTATCACAATCCGATACTTGGACTCTGGTCCAAAATTATCAACATCAATTCTACGGTGGCATGTAGTTTTGGGGAAATACCACATTTCCCGCTCGGTGCTAAATACTCCTCCCAGACTCAGCTCAGAACGTGTTAGGAAATCCACCTTAATCAATATAAACTCATGGGTCTATTTTAAAGAACAAAGCATAAATATATATCTCATCTGTAAATCATAAACATCTTGTGGATTCCTAACTCGACTCAACTCAACACAATCTTTTCTACATCAAGTATATTTGCTTTTTGAATCATTTTCAAATATCAAAAGCTTCAAGGAAACATCATAGGAATCATTCTTGAATTTTAATCTCAAATATAAATATATTCAATAGTCAAATTTCTCATGAAAAGGCATAACTCATGACACTTGTCTTAAATCGCTTAGAAATCATCAACACGTAATGACAATATACAACTCATGGAATAAATTCTCAATTTAAGAAACATGATGGTGAAATAATCATAAATATCAAACTTAATTCAACTCAAATCTCATAAATCATAAATAAAGAAATTTGGGTGTAAACCCACTTGGAAAATCACTTAAATCAATAATAGAAAGTAAATTTTTAGGCACAAGAACGAAAGGAGTGTTCTTGTTCAAGCCCCACATACCTTGGGTTATAATTTTGGAGATGTATAAACTTATTTGGAACTTCTTCCTTACACTTTTGAGCTAAGATCCTTGATGCCCTTGACTTGGGGAACTTAATTCTCGAACAACTTGGAAAAATCTATGGAAGATCCTTGAATTTCTTAAAAGAAGATTGAAGTTTTGGATTTTGGAAGAAACCCTAATTTCTAGATATTTCTTGGGAGAGGAAAGGAGAAAAATGAATGGCTATTCACTACTAGGATATATATATATAAGACCATATGGGGCGGAAATGACCCAAATACCTTTTTTAAAAAACCTAAAATTCACTAATCGGGGCCTATGACGATCGATGTGACGGTCCGTCAAGTCTTCTGACGATCCACTAGATCGTCCGTCACTCGAGTGCCAAAACTGGAACGTTCTGTCTCGACGTGACGGTCGAAGTGACGATCTGTCAGGAAACTGATGGTCCACTAAGTCATCCGTCACTCGAGGGCCAGAAATGAGACATTCTGTCTCGACCTGATGGACCCCTTGACAGTTCGTCAACTTTTTGATGGTCCACCAACTTGGCCATCACATGATGGCCTAAAAAAAGAGTCACTGACTTGGCTTGAAGGGGTACTTAACGGTCCACCAAGGACCTGAAGGTTCGCCAGGTCGACCGTCAGACCTAGGCGTTCTGATATTGCTGAGTAAAACAACTATAACTCCCTCATTCGAAGTTAGATTTCAATGAAATTGGTATCGATGGAAATCTTATTCAATTAACATCAATTACTTTGGAAGTCATACATATCCACTCAAAAAATGGATTTAGGCTTAAGAAACGATCGGGGTATTATATGAGGGGCCTAAAAATAGTCGTTGGTTGGCCCTCTAACAGATAAATTTCCATTTCTAACAGCTATTTTCAAATGGGTAGTCGGCTGCCAATTAAAAAAAATTCAAATATTTTTTGATCCGAAATCGATCAATCGAAACTATAAAAAAATACCATGGTCCCCACCGACACTGGACTTTGGATCTTTGGATACCGGATATACCAGTCGCAACCTGTACCATTGCATTACCGGTACTAGAACATGACCAGAATAAAATCGATCTAGAATTACTCTGGTATGCTGCCACCCCTACCAGCAGGTCATGACTATTGGTCATAAATAAGACCCTTTGGCATATGTGTACAAATTAAGTGGCTATTGTGAGTTCTAGTATGGTTAGAGAGAGATTAATGAGGTTCAAAGGTTATATAACAGCGAATTCAGTGTGGACAATCCAGGTTTTGTGATATGGCTACTTATAATAACATGGTTCTATGATGACTAGTTTGTCGTATAAATACTTTTAATAGCATGGTTCTATGATGACTTGATATATCTACTTGATGAATTGTATGTCCTACGACCGCTTATAATTGCATGATTTTATGATGGTTTAATATGTCTATCTGATGAGTTATATGTCATATGACTGCTTATAATACCAAGGTTCTGTGATAATTTGATATGTCAACTTGATGACTTGTATGTCGAATGGCTGCTTATAATGTAACATATTTCTGTGATGGCTTGATATGTTTATTTAGTGACTTATATAAACTGGATATTTAGACCTTGATATGTTTGTTGGTGACTTACATGTCCCTATGATTGTTGATTGATTAGTATGGTTGATGGTTATCATCGGAGTTTATGAACTACTTGATTTTGGTGTTGCTGAATAAACTTGAATTACGTGAATATGCCCTAACTAGTTGATTAAATCATTAATTAGTTTACCAATTTCAGAGGATAAATAAATCTACCATTGTGCTTGTTGCTGGGTCTCTTGGGTTGTGGGTGAGAAATCTGTAATAAATTATATGTGAACTTAAGAGTAATAATTATTATTGACTTATACTACCAAGCAGTAATTGTTGAATGCATTGAAAGTGCAATGAAATGCTTAGTGATGTCCACTAGGATCTAAGTGAAAGGAGTAAGACAATTGTAAACTTCTGACTTATTAGGAAAGTTATGTAAGTGGGATAGAATCAAGGTAAAAGGTCGTTATGTGAGATTTGTTGCTGACTTTTGTTGATTATTATACGATATTGTGTGAACTAATCTTAATTGGCTGATGATGCCTACCAGTACGTGTGGTGTACTAATACTTCTTTTGCTACATTCTTTTTGGGATATAGGTGTGTTGCATGTTGATTAAAGTTCCTTGATTGAGCGGCGATTATCCATCATCAACTTTTGTATCTCTTTCAAGCGGAACTTGTCTGTTTTAATTCTTGCCCTTACTCTTTATTGAAAGCTCTTGTATATGTCTAGACTATGTTGTGGGCATATGATGCAATTTGCTCAGTCAAAAGTTTGAACGATTTATAAAATGGTATTATGATTCCGTGTTTAAGTTGAATTGATCATTATATAAATATTGTTTTTCAAGACGTTTTTTCATATGATTCATTGATTGGTGAAGGGTTCTCCTATCAAGTAAGATAGAAGAGATGCCCGCATGATCTCGTAATTTGGGTCGTGCCACCTAGTGTTCAAAATTTTTATTCAATTTTTTCAAGTTTTATTTCCTAATATTCATTATTTTGACCTTTTTAAATAATACGAAAATTAAATAAATCTTTGTATGGTGACATCATGAATAGAGTAGATCTCTTTTGTAAGATTCCATATTTTTATTTCATTTCAAAATTTTAACACGTTAGAAAAAACAATAGCATTAAATTTACAAAATACTTCATTATTTCCTTCTATGGTTCACATTAAGGTTGTTGTAAGTACCTATTTCCAACCAATGTTTTTTGGGTAGTAAAATGACTTTCTATTACCAAGTAGGAAATTTCAAGCTCAAAAATAGAAGAAAACTATAGTTTGGACATGCCACAGCACTAGAAGTCACCTGATCATCACATAACAACCAAAGCACCTAAACAACAATCAGTACTACAATATTGCATATGAAAAAGCTCAAGCGCACATTTAAGTGTACGTAGTCTACCAAGTATTAAAGTGGCTTTCAAGAAAGCCAAGTTATCGATCCCACAGGGACTTGCTTCAACAACGATTCAATTCTAGTTCACAGTTTAGATTTAATTGTTGAAAGAGTAACCAAAAAGAGAGTTTGTAATTTGTAGACCAAAGAAAAGTAAATAATGCGTAAATTAAAGTCTTGGAATAATCAATGAATTAAAGCCCAGGGTTTAAGCACTTTGAACCATCATACTATGTCATTTAATTTCATTCATTAACTTTCTTATCTTGGTTGTTGATTCATAGGGTTAATTGCATGATCATGGTCTCTCGACCTCTAATCTTTTACCTAATATGAACATTACAGCTACATCATTGAGCGGGGATGTAATAATCCAATTAAGTTATTAAGCTATCATCCTACGTTTGTATCAAGTAAGGCATCTAAGTACATCCCTGTCCTAGATGCTATATTCAATTCTTTATTTCATAAAAGAATAAAAACCCAAACTTTGTTTATTCCCATGTTCTATCTCCCTATTCCCTCTCCCGAGATCATAAGGGTGACAATAGATGTATTTTCCGGGTGATCAATCCATCAAATAATTAATCTAGAATAAACAAACAACCATTAATGATAAGCAAATTAAACAAAATTAATCCAAAACAATAATACTCATGTTCTTGGGTTTAACCTTAGAAAGAGGGTTTTTAGCCGCTAATATTTATAATCACAATTCAAATAATTGAATACATGATATGAATAATTAAAGACTAATTAAAAAATTAAAAAAACCTAAACGTAACAGCAACCTCCTAAAAAATTAATCCACTACGTCCAAATTGTCACAGGTGTCCAAGAATTGTCCAAAGTTGTATAGATAATACCATATTCCTAATCCTTGTAGGATTAAAAGACTTGTACGTATTCCAAGATAATTCCCACATGGGAAATATATTATATTGTTATTGTGCTTAATCTCTATTCGTTTCGGCAAAGAATTGAATGTATGGGCACAGTGACACGTCGCATCGATTATCGCATTGGGCACATCAATACGGCGCATTGGTCATAGCTTTGCTGGACTGGTGTGTCGTGTTGCTATCGTGTTGGTTCACTAAAATTAGCCTCCAAAATTTTAGTTAAGTGTTGAACGTCCCTCCTTTTTTTATGCCTTTTGTAGTGTATTTCCAATGAATGCACGATATTTAAATCATCAATATATCACCATATTCAGCTCACAAAGCTTTCTACATCATCACACACCATAAATTAGAGATCAAAACAACACAATATCCTCAACGATGAATCAAAACAAGAGCTAAAATAAAGCTAATTTGCGATGATCTTCACTTATTATTCCGCCTCTTAACTTAATTAAATTGAACCTTGCATATTCCCAACAAGTTGTTCCATATATAATTACACCATTAAAACAAATTTGGAACCTTTTAAACACAATAGAATCCAATGAAACCAACTAGATACATACCTAGCTCAAGCTAGTAACACTAGTTTTTCGGGTTGGACTCTAAATGACTCAATTAAGTTCAAACTTGTTTGGAAAACACATTGAACATTGTAAATACAATTAAGTTCAAACTTGTTTGGAAAACACATTGAAAATTGTAAATACATACTTGGACACTTATATGCTTATTTATATCATATTAACACATAAAGCACCCGAATTATCCTCAAAACAAGAATAATTAAGTTAGAATAGTTACACTAGAGTGCATAAATACACCCAACATCAGCATGCAGTCACTACTCAAGAATACCAGTTGAGATTTTACAAGAATGACCTATTACTAGGTCTCAAATTGGCCCTGAAGTAAGCCTCCTGCACAATCTACTTAACGACATCTTCAGCTGCCTTTATTTTGCCTTGAAACACTCAGCTGCCTTTATTTTGCCTTGAAACACCCTCAGATTCCTTTATTTCCTTATGTAGTATACAACTGCGACCAATAGAATCTTTAACACTTCAGCTCTACTACTTCTGCCTTTGCACCATCTCTCAACCCATTTATTTCCTCATTACATTCCAAACATCCTCTACTGATGACAATCTATTGCAAGAGTTTGGACCATATGCTAGCTGATAAAAACAAGAAAAAAATAAGTGGTGAACACTTTCCAGCTCCTTGGTTCGTAGTGGACTGCTGGTTAACATCCATCCCCCATGTTGCTAATCTATTACATGTATTCTGCTTAGCAAAACCAATCTCAATATGAATATCCATTTGGGAGATTCCTACTTTCTGCATATGAGACTCCTCCAGCTCACTTTCTCAAACTGGCCCTGCAGCTTCATGTATACAGTTTCAAGTATTTTGCATGGTAAGAGATAAGAGCTCCTCTCATGAATACCCACCTTATCAAAATGCTTCTTAGCCTTGAATATTTTTTGAACAACTCACGGTGCTTTCTTTGTTCAAGTTGATATACATCCCTGCCCTTCCAATCTATGGATCCGTTTAACACATAATTTTATCTTTCTTCATGCACATATTCCATAAGAACTTATATATAGAGGTTCTATCCTATAGCACAATGTCAATGAGATTGAATTCTCCAGCAGAAGTGGGTTGACATAGTTCCTGTTCGGATTGGCTTTTGACTTAAAGGACAGAATCCATAAATTAGAAACCTTGTGGCTTATTTTTATCAGTTTAGCCTAAAACGAAGTGCTTACAAGCACTTTTTCAATTACACACTCCAAAAGTGCTTAAAAATTATTTTGGCTCAAAATAATTTTTTCATTGTTTTTCTTGTTCCTCACTCTCCCTAATAGAGGGAAAAACAATAAATATTTCGTAATTGCTAAAATAGAGAAATAAAAAATGATTAAATTCTAATATAAGAAATATGTTTAAAAAATCAAGTAAACTAATAAAGAACAAGAAGAGATTTACTAAAGTTACTATATATAATCCAATTATAGAGGTCTAAATGGAAATGATCAATAAATAATGAATGAAGACAAATATAAGAATGTGTAGGAAAAGTAATAACACATGTAGAAATTCTATTGCATAAATTTTTTTGTGAGGACCACCAATATTTTCATATTCACCCTTATATATAAGTATAATGTTGGGTCAAAAATAAAATGTTTCTATAAAGATTTTATATCTAAACTTCAAGTGAAATAAAATTGTTTAGCTTTCAAAATTCTAATTGGTCACATAATTTAGATTAAAGAAATTATGCTACTGTTTTTTTTTCTACATTAATTTGCAAATGAAAATACATCCCATAGAAAATAAAAAAGTAATTAATGGGTGTTATAACTGCTTTGAGAAAATTAATGTGGGTCCTATACTTATAGTGAATAATGTTGGGTCAAAAATAAAATGTTTCCACAAAGGTTAAAACCAAATACCTTTCACATGAAGTGTCAAACTTTGGCCACCAAGCCAAGTGGCTTATAAATCCAAGAAGCACAGAGCTGAAGCACATATTTGACGCTTTTAGTTGTGTGCTTCCCCTTTTATTAGTAAGTAAAACTCTTCCTGGTATAATACAGGTCTTTTTCTTTGCTTTTTTGTCCTCTCTTTCTTCTAAAATAAAAAGTATGCGAGAGATAGTTTTTCAAGTTATTAAATAAAATTTTGAAAATTTACTCCAATTCTTTTTTTAATTTGTTTTAAAAAGAATCATCCTTTTATTTTTCAGCAACTTTTTAATTTCAACTTTTCTCATGACATGTTTAAGACCACAAGATTAGAGGTTATTTTGGTATATTTGACATATCTTTAATTTAAGGCCACAAGATTCAAAAGTCTTATTTTTAGTTTTTTTAAACTCCATACTAAGTCAAAACATGTCATTCTTAACGGAGGGAGCAAATTTGTTATTGAGATTTGAATTTATAACATTAATATATATATATATATATACACACACATACTATGTCACGCTCCGAGCCTACACTATGAACACGGGCGGTGCCCCATTTACTAGCCCAAGCTTATCCTAAGTCTAACATACTACTATAACATATTTGGAAAGTTAAGAGAAATCACAGAGAATCATTTAAAAGAGCAAGTCTTTATTTACAATCATTATTTATAAGTGACATAATAGTAATACACAAATTTTAAAATATTGCTTGACTGACTAACTTTATGTCTATTTATCTATGAAGTCTTTAAACTAAGCTTAACTACTAATTATTTAGGCAAGGACCATGTTCTATCTTTACGTAAACAAACATAACTGTTGAACTAGACTACAGACTAAAACCTCTGAAAATAAAGAGGTTTCACCCAAATTTGAGGAAATAAACCCTATTGGAGCATCTGGTCAAAAACTAAGTATCAGAATGTCATGACTCAATTTATGAGTCATAATGGCACCTACTTTATCCCTCCAATAGGTAAGCTAAATTGTATTCCGAAACTATAAGCAATGGGCTAATTTGATAGAAAATGGCCTAAATATCGGGAATCAACAATTCAAGACTTGTAATAATTATAAGATAGTCATAATAGTCTAAAATATAGGTAAACGATCAATAATTATCCTAAGACCTAGTACTGTCAATACAAGATCTAGTACGATTGGAACATAAGAACTAAAATAGTCAACATAATTTATCTTCGAAAATGAAGGCTAGAAATGGATAATAAAAGAAAAAAGGGCAACTCCAACTCCAAGAGCTCACCCAATCTCTAAAATCAACTCAGCATACACGTCACATCAACAACAACTACTAGTACTTGAATCTGCACCAAAAAGATGCATAAGTGTAGTATTAGTACCAAAATCATGGGTATTCAATAGGCATCATCAGCCGACTGAGCTAAATTGTAATATAAATACGATAAGATACAAGATAAAATAAGCTAAGTCAAGGTAATTAAAATATCTAGGCTTTGAACCATTGAGAGATTTCTTCATTTGATACCAGTGAGGTGGGTATGACTAGGGGCATGAGTCGTACCCCTTGGATATGAGTCATATCCACTTCCCCCTCCTCCTTCATACCTTGATCAGCCTAGAAGGATAATATATTGTACACTATATAATGGACTATTTTTGGCATGAGTATTGTATACGGTTGAGGTCATAAGTCATACCCCTTAGATATGACTCAAGGGTATATATTCATACCCTTAATAGCATAGGTGACCTAGGATAAGCCTAGGGTACAAGTTAGGGTACCATTTGTATCCACGGGAATAGTTCATAATGTGAGTCATACCCCTGCACGGATTCATTTTACAACTTTTAACTAAGGGCATTATGGTCATTTCCCATGACTTAAACCCTAAGTCCCTTTACTGTATAAGTGTATAAGGCCTCCTTAAACATATTTAGAGTGGATCAAACACCCAAAACACTCTCTCAAATTCATCTTTGAAGAATTGGAGGCTAAGGTTTCAAGGGTGATCTTTAAGAGGAAAAGTGAAGTCAAGTTTCTTGGTGAATTATTTAAGGAATGTAACTTTTTACCTTGATAAATTACTCTAAACCCATGTATTTTACATTTGAATTAGTAAGTGCACATGGTGATTTTAAAATTAAATGAAAAAGGGTTTTGTTTCCTAATGATGAATAGTGTTCACTTTTGCTTAGACTTGTGTTTATACATGTTATTGATGATGATTTTCATATGTGGGTTCTTTTAGTATGTGGTATAACATATGGGTCTTGATTAACCATAATCATGATGATTTTTATCATGAATTTGATCTTGATAAAGGTATGCACATAAGGTGTTTGTGAAAATGTCTAAATGAAATGTCTAGTCACATGTTGATGATATTGTGAACTAGGGAAATAGCCCAATGAGTATGAATGGCTGATGAATGATATTTTAAAGATATTGTTATCCATTTCATGTGTTAAAGTATCACCATTTTGGTTTGATGGCTAAGAAAGGGTTCCGAGTCCCTAAGCATGAACTTAAATTGTGCTTGGAACTAAAGTGCGGTGTAGAAAGGCTAATGAAGCTTGAATCACTTGTAAGGGTATTGATGACTATGATTTGAATTGAATGATGACCTGAATAAAGACATTGTCCTAATAAAGTGGTTAGTCGCTGAATACTTCCATGAAGACCTTATGGCTCCATATGGTGTTAATGTAGGTAAATGGTTCAAGTTATTAAATATGAAATGGATTGAACAAATGTTAATACATGAACTAAAAGGGGTTAAGAGTTCAAGTTTCATCTAATAATGGTGATGGCATGACTAGTGGTTCGAGTCCCTAGTCCGATGAATGGCTTGTGGTTCAAGTCCCTTGCCCAATGAAATGACTAGTGGTTAGAGTCCATAGACCAATGAATGGCTTGTGGTTCGAGTACCATGCTCAAAGGTATGGCTTGTTGTTGGATTCCTATGCCCAAATGTATGGCTTGTGGTTCGAGTGCCTCGTCCAATAAAATGACTAGTTGTTTGAGTCCCTCGCCCAATGAAATGACTAGTGGTTCGAGTCCCTAGTGCAATGAATGAATTGCTTATGGTTTGAGTCCCTTGCTTAATGATAAATATTGAACTTATAAGTATGGAAGTTTAGAGTCATTCACCTTGTGACATGGGAATAAGTGAAATGAGAATGCTTGCTAAGTCCTACTCCTTTGTGGCATAATATGAACATGTTGTGTATATCTATATGTATGATTATGTATTTAAGAATGTGATTGAAAATGATGTAATGACTTGGATTTAAATGATAATGTTATTTTATCCTTACCCTTGAATTACATGCTAGCGCTCCAATTGCTAACCATCTCCGAATGCTATGTCCCCATGCTACATAGGGACCGGAGCATTATCTTATCTTCATGCGAAGTGATTAGGTGATCAAAGTGGTTCATGCAGTGACTTTGGAGTGGTGAGCTTCCTTACTTAGGAAGTCATTCCTTCTTGGTATCCTATCTTTAGACTTAGTCTTATTTTAACTTAGTTAGGTTATTGTCGGAGTCTTGTCCTGACATATACATTTCTAAACATCAGTTTGTATAGAGGTATTGTGGATGACCGTAGACTTGGGAATATTGGCTAGTTTGATGAATCAAATGAAGTGCTTAGACATGCTTAAGTTATGACTTATAATATGTTCCCGCTATCTTATTATATGGTCGAAAGTCATCCGACCCATGAGATGTATATTGAAGATTAGGATGGGTTATTGGGGAGACCTCCAGTTCATGTGAGCTTGGGGTGCCCATTCGACATGGCCCAGTTTTGGGGTGTGTAAGTAATAGGGCAAACCTGAAAATATGCTCTAACTCTATTATGCATACAAAAATAAATAAAACGAAATAGTAATGTAAATATCACACAATTATAACTATGGACCCATAAGCCTATAAGTATGGAAAAGTAAATAACTCAACGTGGACCCACGTAAGCGCGGAGAGTGCAATTAAAGGAAAGTAAATGCCGAAGATCTATAACTTTACCAAATATCAGCAATAACTATCAAACCATCTATACCTATTATATCACACCCAACTCTCAATGTATGAATCGAACTAAAACTCATATCATCATCATTATAACATCCTCAATAGTATCAATATCATGACATCATTTACCGAACTTGAACTGGAACTCATATTATCAATATCATCATCAAGTATCAAACTTGATCCGAAATTCATATTATCAATACCATAGCAGTCTAAACTAAAACTCATATCAGTAAACCATATCACTTGAACCATACCAATAAACCATATCAATAAGCCTTATCAATAAACCATACCATTAAACCATACCTATAAACCATACCCGTAACCATATCTATAAACCATATCAATAAACCACACTAATAAACCATATCTATAAACCATACCAATAACCATATCTCTAAACCACTGGGTTTTGCCCAGAATTAGCACCAACTCACAAATATCAAAATAGCATAATCATTAATTATTAAATCTCCTTAAAGTCCCAAAATAATCATTAATAAGGATACAATATGCGTATAAAGGTCTATAAAAGCTAGCATAAGTCTTGGCCTAAGTAAGGTTGGAGGGGCTCACTTCTAATCCCCAAAATTTATTTTTAGGCAAGTTCTACCCCAAACTAGACTAAGGTATCTAAATTTTTTCTAGATGTTAAATAAGTCATAATTAGACCTACGATAGAAATTCTTCCTAAAACATAGGAATATAAGTCAATTCCTTCAAAAATGCAATCAACTAAGTCAACTCCACCTAACACGAACAACTAGGTCAATTCCACCTAATTCATGAGCAACTAGGTCAATCCTACCTTGAACAGGAGCAACTAAGGTCAATTCTATCTAAACATGAGAAACTACGACAATTCCACCTAGATCATGAGCAACTAAGTCAATTCTACTTAGATTACAATTTTAAGATAGCCTAAACAGTCAAAATAAGAGTTATCATAATAATAATGCTTCCAATACCTATGTTACAACTAGATATATGACTCATGATGGCATCTACTAAATCTCTCTAGTAGGTAAGCCAAACCTTAATCCAGAGCTAAACGCAATGGGTTTAACTTGGTGGTAAATGCCCAATCATAGGCGAAAATAAACAACACTCTTATAAATAAGCAAGATGTTCTAAACAAATAAAATAGTCAATACAAGATACCGTCCCACAACCTGGTAGAGCCAGTACAAGAGCATACAATAATAATACAACTCAAAGGCTTAGAATAGTCAACAACATCTGTATCAGTAACTAAAGACTGAATATCAAAAGATAGAAGGAAATAGGTGATTCCAATTATAAGATCTCACCCTATCTCCAGATAATCAACAAAACACGATCAATGATCAATGACGACAGCTTGTACTCAAATCTGCACCCAAAAGGTACAGAAGTGTAGTATGAGTACCAAAACAATAGGTACTCAGTAGGCATCATCGACCGACTGAGCTAAATCATGATATAAATATGATAAAGTACAAGATAATATAACTAAGTCAAGCTACAGAAACGAACCTGAATCATCTCTAACAAGGCTGTACATAATGAGTAATTATATCGGAATACCAGTATTAGATAAGACATCAACACATGCCAATATCGCTGTACATAATAAATAAATAAATCAGAATAATAATGCATCACAAGGAATCACACAAACAATCACAAACTACAAAATTGGCTCCCATACACCAATTGGTATGGAAAGTAAATAACTCATCACAAACTCCCATATTCCTGGAGAGTACGCTCAAAGATACAATGAATTAATCATTTATCGCTTACAAATAACCAACCCATTATTTAACCATCATTCCATAATTTATCATCAATCTGTCATTTACCAACATTTGACAATGTACCTAGATTCCATGATGTAACCATCATTTAACAACCTTATCATCATTACTCACTAGCCATAATTTATTAGCTAACCATCTCTTATTAACTAATTTATTTATTTACTAGTCAACATTAATTTCTAGTCATCATTTAAAAATTATTCACCATATATCCGATAATCACCCTTTATTTAATAACCAACATTGATCAACTAATGTCATTTATTAACTAATCATCCTTTACCAACTAATCCTCATTTATCAAGTAGTCATGATTAGTCACTTAAACAATATCTATCACTAATCCTTATTTAACACTAATCATCAACTATACCACTTTATAATCATTTATCACTAATCTTGACAAGTCCACTAATAATCATATTTACCACTTCGGTCTATAACCGATATCCCTAATATAAATATCAAACCCAATTAATATATGTATACATGTGTGTGTATATATATGTGTGTATATATATATGTGTATATATATATATATATATATATAGAATAGCCATACATAAGGTATAACCAGACTCGAACAGGTAGATATACACATAGGCACATTAATATAATCATCCTCCAGTCTTTTCGGGTATCAATATATTATCATAATCACCCTTCGTCCTTGGTGGGTATCAATATATCACCATAATCATCTTCTGGTCTTGTCGAGTATCAATATAAATACAATCATAATATTTGGAATCGAATCAGTAGCAATACCATCATAGTCGGTGGCAAAATTAATGTGATGCCTTAAAAAATTTTTCGTTAAGATCTCGGACGAAAATGTGTTGAATTTTATTCTTTATCATGATTAATAATTTTTCTGTGTAGAATTTCTAGATATGCAACCCGTCATCGTGTAGAGAATCAACTAATATTTCCAATGATATGTGGATCATCCTAAACGGACACTCGAGCGATAAGTTATGATCATTCCGATCTAACCGTGAATAGTGGTGAACAACAAATGTGCAAGAAAAAAAAATACTGAGGCCAGACGAATTTTAGGGTCAACTTCAAACGATCATAACTCCTTGTACATAATGATCTAGGTGAGCTACTATATATCAACAGAAATCTCTGAAAGTCTTCTTTCCAATGAAATTAGTTTCATCCAATTTGGCCATCGAAGCAAAAAGTTATGGTCGATCTACTTCAGCCTATCTAAACAGTCTACCAAAGGACAGATTTGATATTATTTGATTTTTAAGGGTATTTTGGTCATTCCCACTCCAATCCATCTGGGTAAACCATGGATTTAAGTCCATTAAGAGCATTCAATAGCTCATTTTTCTCCAAAATTTCCTAAGGCTCAAACCCCAACCCTACTACTCCAAATTTCATCCTTCTATGTCTTTTGAT
>NC_061117.1:149678688-149733398 GCF_002878395.1 Capsicum annuum | reverse complement strand
GGTTGAGGTTTTTGACTTTCAAGTTCGTAGGCTAAGAAACAAGGAAGTTCCTTTGGTTAAAGTGCTTTGGCGAAATCAATCCGTGGAGAGTGCTACTTGGGAAGTCGAAGAGGATATGCGTGCCAAATATCCCCACCTCTTTCCTACGAATCCTGAGTATGTCAAAGGTATTGTTCTCTTTTGATTTAATTCTTATTGCTATGTTTATCTTGGCTTGTGTGTTTTCTAAAATATTCAAAAAAATCTAGAATGGATTATATGCTTGGGGAAGATGATTTTTCTCTATATACTCATTTTCATAGTATTCTTGACCTACCTATCAACATTTGAGGATGAATGTTTCCAAGGGGGAGATGATGTGATGCCCCAGAAAAAATTTCCGTTAAGATCTCAAACGAAAATGTGTTGAATTCTGTAATTTATCATGATTAATAATTTTTTTGTATTGAATTTCTAGATATACAACACGTCATCATGTAGAGCATCAAATAAGCTTTCCAACGATATGTGGATCATCCAAAACGGACACTCGAGCGATGAGTTATGATCATTTCAATCTAACCGTGAATAGAGCTGAACAGTAAATGTGCAAGAAAAAAATACTGAGGCCAGGCGAACTTTAGGATCAACTTCAAACAATCATAACTCCTTGTACATAATGATCTGGGTGAGCTACGAAATATCAACAGAAAGCTCTGAAAGTCCTCTTTCCAATGAAATTTGTTTCATCCAATTTGGCCATCGGAGAAAAAGGTTATGGTCGATCTACTTCAGCCTATCTAAACATTCTACCAAAGGACAGATTTGACATTATTTGATTTTTAAGGGTATTTTGGTCATTCCCACTCCAATCCATCCGGGTAAACCATGGATTTAAGTCCATTAAAAGCATTTAATAACTCATTTTTCTCGAAAATTTCCTAAGGCTCAAACCCCAACCCTACTACTCCAAATTTCATCCTTCAATGTCTCTTGATTAAACCGTAGAAATTTCAAATTGATTTGGGATTCGAGTTGATCATGTTAAGGGCTTCGAGAAGCACTGTTTATTTTCTGAATAAAGTTTTGGAGTCGAAAGTTCATATTCATATTCCATTTTTAGGTATGTGGGGCTTTGAACAATATTATCCTTTCGATCTTGTGCCCGGTATTTTTGTTGAATTATAATGACATGAGATTTTACATGTTTTACCATGAATTGGAAATATGGTTTTATATCTTATATTATTGTCCATGAGCTATGGGATTATGTCATCCGATATGTGTATGATGTTGAGATGGAATTATGTCCAAAAAGTATTTGATTATGAGAGTATGATGATTTAATTTGTTAAGCCTTGATTTATACCATCATTCCACTATTTCCTTATTATGAATTTATAATTGATATTGGAAATTCTATATCCCTGCTATGGGTTGATGTCTCAAGTACCTTTAAATGAGAGTTAGATGGCAAATTGAGAAATGTTGATATTGAAGTTGCAATGAGTCTTGGTATTTTTCCGATGGTTTTGATGAGTTAAATTGTTGAAAATATTATGTATTGAGTCTTCATATCCTTGTCCAAATGTCGAGTCGGTTATGGCTCAATGCATTGATACCTTGTTGATGTTGAGGAACATTAAAATGTTTTGAGCTAAAATGTGTTGATTTAGGAATTCACAAATTGATATGATTTGATAAATGAGAAAGAGATTTGATTTGATCTTTATGATAGACCCTTGTGATGTTGTGGTGGATTTCCTAATGCGTTCTGAGCTTGTCGGGGAGTAGTACTTAGCACCGAGAGGGAAATTTGGTATTTCCCCAAACCTATGTGCCACCGTAGGGTTGTTTGATGATGATATTATTGGTCAGAGAGCCCGATTGTGATTATTGCATTTTTAAGGTTGTACTCCCTTACAAAGAGTATGACGCTCCCTCCAATGGGGGTTTCAAACGTTGGTATTCCATGTAGCTCACGTGGGGTTATCGGTTATAGGAAACTCCCCTATCCATAAGAGTCATGTTTATTGAAATACCGAGTCACTTCGAGTTTTGATGTGGTAAGTTAAGTTGCCTATGATAATCTATAATGATTTATGAGGTTTTTATCCTACATTTCCTATCTAAGATGTTATGAGTTGCATGATTCAATGTCACTCAAGCCAGGTGTGTCATTATGGCCCGTGTGTACGTTTTTATGAAATTTATGATATTATTTATATTTTGCATGCGCCCCCACATACTCAGTACGTATCTTGTGCTGACCTGCATATTTCTCTATGGGCTACATTCTTGCCATGATGTAGGTTCAGGTACTCAGCCGCAGCCATGACAGTGATATCCGAGTGCCGCATCTACGTTCCTTCAGTGGTGAGTCCTCATGGTTCGAGGACCAAGTTGCTAGTTTTGGTGCTGTTGTTTTGTGATCCCTTTGGTATGTTAAGTCAGTTGGGGGTTTGTCCCAATGGCTCGTTGATTTTACTGTGTAAAGGGTATGTCAGACTAGTGTATTGTTGGGTTGGTTTTTGTATGGACATTCCATATATGTACAGTCTAATGATGTTCCGTGCCATGTGTGATGTGATATGATATGTACTTATATATATATCCTTAGCGTAGCGTGTATGTTGTTGTGTTGGAACCCAAGAGTAGTGTTTTGGCTTAAAGGGTTAGCTTGAGGCTATGTGTAGCCTTGGGCACCGTGTGGCATCTCGGGATGATATTTCGGGGCGTTACAATCAATAGCATAAGTGATCATATAATCAAGCATCAGGATTTCAAGCATATTTAATAGCATAATTTCTCCTAAAATCAATAAGCATGACTTCTAACATAATTCATGGCATAATTACTAGCATCATCAATAGGGATGTTTTCTCATATGATTAATAGCATAATTTCTTAGCATGATTATTATCATAAGCAATATCATGAATAATATCTAATCAATAGTATATTCAATGGCTTATCATTAGCATAAAAGGTAACTTATCAATAGCTTGAGAAATAGTCAATCCATGGCATAATGTTTATTCATAGCTTATTCAAAACATAATCTATGACTTAGACAAGATCATAGTCAAGGGCTTATTCAATTGTATATTCAGTAGCCCAATGAATAGCAAAAACAATAGCATAATCAATAACTCGTCATAAGCTTAACCAATAAATCATACCTATGGGATAATAATTTAGGCATTACTTCCAATGTCATTCATTATGACCAACAAGTACCAACATTTCTCAATATTTCTTCAAAGGGCATTCTCTAGGAATTTAATAAGCGTATAAGGATTTTAAGAGAACTAATCATCAATCTTGACTTAAGGTGGGTCAAAGAGACCACTTCTAAATCTCCAAAATATATTCCAAGTCAAATTCTACTCCAGACTAGACTAAGGTATCTAAATCCACTCTTGGATATATAGCAAAGCCACAATTAGTCCTAAGGTAAAGGTTCTTCCCAAGCACTAGAACTAAATCAATATAGCAACTAAGGCAACTTCCGTTAGTGTAAGAAACTAAAGTTAATATTACCCTAAGAATGGGTGTCTAAAACATTTATGTAACTTGAGTAATATAAGACATTCTCATGCTAAACATGAGTACTGAAGTCAAAGGCACCTAAGGAATAAGGAAACAAGATAAGTGTTCAAGTCTACAGTTTTAAATTTGCCTAAATGGTCCAACTAACCCAAGTCTTGCATTTCATCAATTGAACACCTAAAATCCATCCTAGATCTAACACAAAATCATAAGAATACTATGAAATAGATCAATCTAATAAGGATAAACATATCCTACCTCGACTTCAAAGAAAGCTCAGCGAACTGCTAAACCACTGCTTTTCCCTACCAAGAAGCCTCCTCAAGATGCCAAGCTATCATAAGCATATTATACTCATTCATATGAGTATAAAAATATCCATATTGCACTATTCTGCTTTGGGTCTAAAAATCACATCAAAACCCTATGTGGGTCCCACTTATGGAAATTGTATTTCCTAAACCAACCCAATATTCTTATAAGATCAAGGAATCGTTACTCTAAAAAAGGGTGAAAACCAAGATAAATTGGGCTAAAATCAAGCCCTAATGTTTTTGGGTTTTTGAGCAAGAAATCACTAAAATCCACTAAGAAAAGAGTGAATTCTTACCTCAAATCAGAAGATAATCATGAAAATAAGTATTAATCAACCTCCCAAGTCACCCACATGTCTCAATTTTGAGTTATCACACTATTTAGGGTTTAACTCTCAAGAAAGGGATGAGAAATGGCTGAATTCACAACTTTGGGGCCTATTTGTACCCATAGCAGGTCCTCAGGCCCTGCTATCGTGGACCCAGACCTGTGATAGCAACATATTGGGCCTGCACTTGCAGGTTGCGATTATGACCAGATTCTCGCGATAGCAACATATTGGGATGATTATACGTGTTGCAATTGTGACATATATACCGCAATCGTGATGGCACCAAATACTTGGTGCGCAAGATTTTCTAAGTCCAAGTATGGACTTGACTGGGTGCTAGAGATTCGTTTGAAATCCCGTGTATGGAAATGAACTATGTAACCACACCAAATTCGATGTTTCGAATGTGATGGAGCACTTGAATTTTCCATCCAAGGTTATTTTTATCAAATGTGAGTCCCACACCTATATTTTATTTTCTGAACTATCATGAACCAAACCAGGGCCTCGCCGTGACGGGCATCTCAAGTCCTATGTGGATCGAAGACCACCCATGCACCTAACCAAGTAAACATAACATTCTCAATGTCGGATGAATTTCAAACATATAACAAGATATATTAAAAAATAATTGATACTTCTATGATCAACAGCCAACCACCAGCCAAAGCAACAAGCCAACACCACCCAAGTCCGCATTAATCCAACAAAGCCTTCTATACACTAATCAAAACTGTATACCAAAAAAGTATCGGGACATGTCCCCCGACTAAATCCAAAAACAAGTCTAAAATGTCTAAACCATAAGAGACCAAAACATGAAATGTAGTCTTACAATGTATGGAATCTTACCACTTCAATGTCAACTCACGAGTTAATCCCGAATCCTAATCATTGAGAAGAAAAAGTAGAAGTATGGACAGTTCCTGCTTCGCGTGGGGATACAATGTCCGATGATGGTTAATGGTTAGAGTGCCAGTATGTAACTCAAGTAATACGGGATAACATAATTCCATGATCAGTAGTTCAAAATTGTTTAAAATTCTATGCACAACATCTAATGCATATACGTGAATATATATCACATACCGAGATAGGGAACAAGGCTTAACATGTATTTTAAAAACCTTAGTCTGGACTGTGTAGCTCAATAGTCATAACATACAAGGCACCCATGGGTTGTATAGGCCCAACTCTCCCCCAACTGGTAGGGCCCCAATGCGTGTGGCCCATGAACCAGAGGGTAAACATATGCACTATGGGGGACTTGAATCTCCCTACATATCAAGTTAACACGAGCACCAAATTATGTAATGAGATATGGGGGACTCAAACCTCCCAGTCATATAATAATAATAAGGGGACTTAAACCATCTAGTCATATAGACCCCCGCGTCGGCAATAGTGGTTTCCAGTGTTGGTCTCTCAGACCACCACTTTCGCGAATCATCTACACAACCCTCTTTAAATCCCAATTAAAAACAATTATCACACAATCCCATTTATTGAACCATAATACACATTTAGGCATACATTAATGGTATCATCATACCAACTACACTTGCAAGGTAACATCAATATGCCGAAATAATTTCATTACTTGGGGAATTCACAACCCCTCTTGGTTCAATTATGCAATAGATTTTGAAAACACCAACCCACAATATTCAATTCAACATCATAATGCAATAGTTCTAGAATAGTTAAATTTCCATATTTCTAATAACTAAAAACAACTTCTCAATATGAGGTTGGGGTCATAACCACTTCAAAAGTCATAAGTTTGGGAAATCAAAACCCCTTAGTTTATTCACCATAACCATGCACCCATAATTTCAAAACCATAGTTAAGAAATTAGTAATACACAATAAAATCCTGGGAAAACAATTAATTGACCATTCATGTCAAAATCCTCAATCATGTCAAAACCTTTACTTTAAATTAAGTAAATAACCATATACTTTCATGCAATAGAGATATTAAGCTTAAAGGTAGAGTCACATGCCTGAAATATCAAGTTTCACAGAGAAAATTTACCCCTTTAAGCCCTTGGATAAACTACTTCTTGAAAACCTTAAGTATGGAGGCTTGAGAATATAAGAAAATCTATTGAAGTGTTGCGTACGTTATGAATGAAGAATAATCCCTCTGAAGTTCCTTATGAATGTGGGGTCTTACTTAGGTAAGAGGGGAAAAGAACAAAGTTCCCTTAAATCAAAAACCAAAATTTAGTCGTCAATGACTACGGGTCACCATACGACTCATATAGTCTCATTACGACTCCTTACCATGAGTTGTAGCCAAGGCAGTTTCTAAGGCACCATACACTATTGAACCTATGATTCAATGACATGACTCATAATATGACCTTACAACTCAGAAGGTCCAGTCGTAGCCAACACAAAACCCAAATTAGGGTATAAACTGGACACCCTACGATTTACACCTAATGACATATAATAAATCCTTACGACTCTTATTGAGCCACTCGTACTCACAAAAAAATCTAGCCACAAACTTACTAATTTGGTTACGACTTGTCCGAACGACCTATCAATACACTTGACGACTCATAGGCCAAGTCATCGTCAAGGCAGTGAGTAAAAGATTTCAGGAATTTTCAAGGACCAAAAACCTAGTGCATTATATTAACTTTTTGACTAATAGGTCAAAGTAAGCTCGGGTGCCTCGAGACCCAAACCAAAGGTCCACCTAGCCTAAAATCGATATTTTGGAGCTTCTAGCTTAGTCAGAATTTACATATGAGATCATCTTACTGATGTTTTTTCCCAGTGGCTATTTAGAACCAACAAAGACTTTAAAATAGAGAATTAGCTCAAAGAACCAAATAAATTACCCGGTAACTGAACTTTCAGCTCCAGTAAGTGATAAATGACTTGGGGCAGCTATAGAAAAACTCTAATAGTGAAAATAAGCATAAATATCGAAAATGACCTGAAGGGTTATTACAATATCCACTACTAAAGGAACTTGTATTTGCAAAAGCTAAGGATTAGGATGTACCTAAAGTCTAAAAAAGGTGAGAATAATGGGCTCAAATCTCACGTTTGATCTCCCAAGTGGCCTCCTCTACTGGGCGGTGTCTCTACTGAACCTTAACTACAGGAATCTCACTAGTGCACAACCGCCTGACATCACCAACCAAAATGAGCATAGGCTCCTCCACAAAGGCCAAGTGCTCGACCAACTAGCTTAAGTTCCATCTAAGCACATGAGAAAGATCAGGAATGTATTGCCGCACTTGGAAACATAGAAAACTGGGTGAACAACGGCAAAATATAAAGGTAAAGCTAGCTCGTAAGACACCTAGCCAACTGTGCAGAGATATAGAGAGGTCCAATATATCTAGGGTTGAGCTTGCCCTTCTTTCCAAACCTCATCACACCCTTCATGGGCGATACATAGAGGAATACATAATCACTAACTGCAAATCTCAGGGCACGAAGCCTATAGACTACATATGCCTTCAATTTACTCTGAGCCACTCTCAACATATCTTGAATCTCCTTGACTCTATCCAACAACACCTGAATCCAATTAATTAGTGCTATGAGGCCTAATCTCAGAAGTCTCAAACCATCCCATTAGTGAACGATATCTCCTACCATACAAAGCATCAAAAGGGCCATGTCAGTACTCGAATGATAGCTGTTATTATATGCAAACTTTTCTAAGGCTAAGTGCTACTGGCACTGGCCTCCAAAATCCATAACACAGGCTCGGAGCATGTCCTCAAGAACCTAAATAGTCCGCTCAAACTGTCTATTTGTCTATGGATGAGAGGTTGTACCGAGATCCACCTGAGTACCCAACTCCTCCTGAAGAGCTCTCCAAAATCTAAAAGTGAACATGGAACCATGGTCTGAAATAATAGAAATGGGCACACCATGCAAATGGACTATCTCCTAAACATAGATATGGGCTAACTGCTCAGCACTGAATGGCATCTTAATAGGAATAAAATATGCTGACTTGGTTAAATGATGCATAATGACCCAAATACCATCCAAACCACAGGAAGTTCGAGGAAAACCACTAACAAAATCTATGGTAATATGCTCCTATTTCCACTCCAGAATCGGTAGCCTCTGAGTCAAACTACCTAGTCGCTGATACTCGGCCTTTACCTGCTGATAACAAAGGCAACGAGCTATAAAGTCTACCACATCACTCTTTATATCGCTCCACCAGTAATATTGTCTCAAATTTTTATACGTCTTGGTTGTGCCGGGATGAATGGAATATCTAGAGTAGTGAGTCTCTTGTAAAATCAACTGAATTAAGTCATCGCTCATCAAAACATAAAATTTGGCCATCAAATCTCAAAACACCCTTAGAATTTATGGTGTTCCTCTCGAACTCACCATCCAACACTTGATCATGAAGGAAGTGAAGCTTACTATCCTCAAATTGACAATCTCGAATATGCTCAAATAGTGAATACCTCGCCTCAACACGAGCAAGAATCATCTTAGGGTCTGAAATATCAAGGCAAACCATCAAGTTGGCTAAGGATTGAATGTCACGTGCCAACGACCTCTAAGAAACTAAAATACAAGCCAAGCTACTCATACTGACTGCCTTACAACTCAAGGCATCTGCTACTATATTTACCTTACCTAGATGATACAAAATGGAAATATCATAATCCTTAAGCGACTCCATCCATTTATGCTGCCTAACATTAAGCTCTCTCTGGTTCATAAGATGCTAAAGACTACGATGATTGGTGACAATCTCATAATGCACGCCATAAAGATAATGCTAAAGACTACCGTCGCTAATTCCAAATCATGAGTGGGGTAGTTACGCTCATGTACCTTAAGCTTTCTAGAAGCATAAGCAATAAGATGATCTCGCTGCATCAATTTACAATCCAAACCAATACCTGAAGCATAATAAAACACAGTGAATCTCTCACCCTTAATAGGAAAAGCTAAAACAAGAGCTGAAGTGAGAAGATCCTTGAGTTTTCCAAAGCTTGATTCACTTTCCTTGGACCATCGAAAAGGATCCTCCTTACGAGTCAATCTGGTCATAGGAGCTAAAATAGTAGCAAAACCCTCAATGAAGCATCTATAATAACCGACATAATTAATGAAGCTACGGACCTCAATCAGATATGCAGGTCTAGCCCAATCACGAATCACCTTAATTTTAGATGGGTCTACCATAATACCATCCTTATACACCACATATCTAAGGAATGTCACTGACTCAAGCCAAAAATCATAATTGGAGAACTTGGAAAAAAGCACATGATCTCTCAAAGTCTGGAGCATGACCCTCAAATACTGCACATGCTCCTCTCTACTCCTAGAATACAGAAGGATATCATCGATGAGAACAATTACAAAGGAATCCAAATAAGGCCTAAATACCCATTTCATCAAATCCACGAATACGGCTGAGGCTTTAGTCAACCCAAATAACATCACTAAGAACTCATAATGTCCATAATGGGCCCTAAAAGCTATCTTTGGGATATTCTCATCCCGAATCCTCAACTGATGGTAACCAGCTCTCAAATAAATCTTAGAAAACACTGCCGCTCCCTAAAGTTGGTCAAACAAATCATCAAGGCGAGGCATTGGGTAACAGTTCTTCACCATCACCTTATTAAGATGTCTATAATCAATACACATACCCATGGAGCTAGTTTTCTTCTTCATAAATAATATAGGAGCTCCCCAAGGGGGCACGCTCGATCTAATAAAACCCTTACCAAGAAGATCCTGAAGTTAAGAATTCAGCTCCTTAAGCTTAATATGAGCCATATGGTAAGATGCCATAGAAATAGGTTGGATATCAGGATTAAGATATATAGAAAACTCAATCTTAGAGACAAGGGGACTGCCAGGCAAGTCGGTAGGGAACACATCAGGAAACTCACAAACAACAAGAACAAAGACAAGCGACGGACTCTTCACACTAGTATCATAAATATAAGTAAGATAAGACTTGCAACCTCTCAAAATAAGTCTCCTAGCACACATGTAAGAAATAATCCTTGTTGGCTTGTGGCTAACAGCTCCCTACTACACAACTGGGGGTATACCGAGCATGACTAAGGTAACGGTCGTGGTAAAATAATCCAAGACCGCATGATAGTGGGATAACTAGTCTATGCCCATAATCACTTCAAAATTCACCATATCCAGAATAATAAGATTATCATAAGTATCAATATCACTAATAGTCACAACACATAATCTGAAAACTTGATCCATTACTAAAGAATCACCCACTGGAGTAGATACGCGGAATGGTACAAATAATGAATCACAAGATAACTCCAACTGTGGTACATAATAGGCAGAAATATAAGAATAAATGGATCTTAGATCAAATAAATCAAGGGCTAACTGGTGGCACACCAAAATCATACTTGTAACAACAACATTTGAAGTCTTAGCCTTTAGTCTAGCAGGTACTGCATAAAAGTGACCACACCCGCTACCTAGTTGGGCACCTGACTGACCTCCTATCCTGCGTACTTGAGAACCTCCTCGAGTATCCTGTAAACCACCCTTACAACCATGAGAACCACCTATAGTTGAGAGATGAATTGCTCTAATAGGGAAGAACCCTCTGAGCTATAGAAATAATCACCCCACAACTAGGGAAATCTTATGAATAATAACTAGAAGCTCTACAAGTATAACATGAGACAGAAGCTAAACCAGAACCAGTAGATTTTGTTTACCCAGAGTAACTACCACAACTAGAATAACCAGAAGATGAACATCTCAAAGACTGACCACGAACCTTACTAAGGAGGTCTCTAGTACTAGACTAACCTCTATTATTATTCATAAGCGCTGCTTAAATAGGTTAACTAGGTTGACTCTAAGGCTGATAAGATGGATACAGAGGATACCTACTCTGAGAATTGCTATCTCTAGATTGAGAACTCCGATGACTGATAAAATCTGCCCTAAAACCTAGGCCTTGTATCACAACCCTCACAACCCTTATGATGCATCTCCTCCATCACTCGAACGTTATCTGACACTTAAGCAATAGAACTACTCACAACAACTAAACTCTGAGTAGCCATACCAATAGAAAGTCTCAAACCTATAACAAAGCAACAAACTTTTTCATACTCAGTATCCAGAATAGAAGTTGCATACCTAGCAGACTTGTGAAAATAAACTTTATACTCTACAATTGTCATGGAGCCCCGCTCCAATCTAGAGAACTAATCCTCAAATAATCTTGAAGTCTGTGAGGTATATACTACTCCAAGAATATGTCAAAGATCTGAGTCCATGGCAAGTGAGAACATCCACCTAGTCTAGAATACATAAAACCTCTCCATCAATATCAGGAGCCAAGTACAATTGAAATATGGTGTAATCCATACCAAGATTCTTAACTAAGCCTAAATTATGGAGCCTATGCTCACAAGAAATCAGGAACTCATATGCATCCTCACCTGGTGCACCAGAAAACCTAGGTGGAGCCAATCTTAAGATTCTACCCAACATCTTCAACTTTTTAAAAGACATAGTAGGTTGAGCAGTGATTAATTGGGCAACTTTCGACTGAGCAACTGCCAATGCAGGAGGAACCGTAACTCTGTGAGCCATAGTTATAGGCTGCGCCCCCGACTCAGTACCACTCTGATATGTAGATTGTTTACCATTAGATAGAGCACCACTAACTAAACCCAAAAGCTGAACCAACGCATCTCTGAGCACTAAAGAAGAAGTAAACCCTGGTGGAGCCTGGGCTTGTCCTTGGCTCATCGTTGGCTGAGGCAGAAGAATCTCTGTCTCAAAATCAAGAATAAGACGTAGGAAAGAAGGCCTATCCTGGCCCCTAGCTGGGGACCATCTCATAGATGGCTACGACCTCTAGGTTATCTATAAACTGGAGTAGGATCCCTAGGCTTGGTCTTGGGACCCTCATCTCATATAGCGGTATCACGTGTCCTGGATATCTGTGAAAGAGTAAAGTTAAGGGGATACTTCAACAAACTAACTCAAAATCTAAGCACGATATGAGTGAAAAAAGTGGAGAACTCCTAAGAATATCCCATAGCCTCCCGATGATAGGAAATGAACATTATTGTTCTGATCCGTAGGACTCTACTCGACATATGCTCTCGTACCAACAATATTGACGTAGCCTAGGGTCTGATACCAATGTTTCATGACTCAATTTTCAATTCATAATGGCACCTACTAAATCCCACTAGTAAGTAAGCCAAACCTTAACTCGAAGATAAATGCAATGGGTTAACTTGGTGAATATGCCCAATCATAGGCAAAAATGCAACCCACTTATAAATAAGCAAGGTGTTCTAAATAGATAAAAAGGTCAATACAATATACCATCCTACGACCTTGTAGAGCTAATTCAAGAGCACCTAATAGTAATACAACTCAAAGACTTAGAATAGTCAGCAACACTTGTCTCGATAACTAAAGACTGAATATCAAAAGATATAAGGAAAAAGGTAACTCTAACTCCAAGAGCTCACCCTATCTCTGGATAATCAACACAATACAATCAATGATCAATAAGGATAACTCATACTCGTATCTACACCCAAAATGTACGAAAGTATAGTATGAGTACCAAAACAACGGGACTCAGTAGGCATCATCGAACAACTTAGCTAAATCATGATATAAATATGATAAAATACAAGATATCATAACTAAGTCAACCTGCATAAAGGAATCTGAATCATCTCCTACATGGCTATACATAATGCATAACCATATTGGAATAACAGTATAATATAAGGCATCAAGCCAAGCCATATCGCCGTAAATAATAAGTAAACAAATCATAATAATAACGCATCACAAGTCATCACACAAGAAATCACACACTACAAAATTGGCTCCCATAAGCCAATTGGTGTAGTAAGTAAATAACTCACCATAGACTCCCATACGCTTGGAGAGTACACTAAAACATGGATTAAAATAATTGTTCATCGCTTATAAATAACCAAATCATTATTTAACCATCATTCTACAATTTATCATCAATCTTTCATTTACCAATATTTGATGATATACCCACATTCCATAATATTACCCTCATTTAATAACTCTATCATCATTACTCACTAGCCACTATTTATTAGCTAACCATATCTTATTAACTAATTCATTTATTCACTAGTCCTCATATAATCTCTAGTCATCATTTAGCAACTATTCACCACATATCCTCTAATCACCCATAATTTGATAACCAACATTGATCAACTAACGTCATTTATTAACTAATCATCCCTTACCAACTAATCCCCATTTATCAACTAGGAATGATTAGTCACTTAAATAATATCTACCACTAATCCATGTTTATTACTAATAATAAACTATACCACTTTAGAATCATTTATCATTAATAACCAATTTATCACTTATCTTTACAAGTCCACTAATTATCATATTTACCACTTCAGGCTATTACCGACATCCCTAATGTCAATATCAAACCCAACTATATATATATATATATATATATATATATGCCATACATAGCGCATAGATGGATTCAAACCGGTAGATGTATGCATAGTACATCAATATAATCATCCTCCGTCCATGCCGGATATCAATATATCATCATAATCTTTCTTCGGACTTATCGAATATCAATATATTATCATAATCACCCTTTGGCCTTGCCGGGTATCAATATATTATCATAGTCATCCTTCAGACTTGCTAGGTATCAATATAAAAATAATCATAATATTCGAACTCTAACTGGTAGCCACACCATCATAGTCAGTGGCAAAATTAATAGCATAAGTGATCATATAGTAAAGCATCATGATTTCAAGAATAATTAATAGCATAACTTCCCCTAAAATCAATAAGAATGTCTTCTAACATAAGTCCTTCCACAGTTACTAATATCATCAATAGGGATGTTTTCTAGCATAATTACTAGCATAATTTATTAGCATGATCATAATCATAAGCAATATCATGAGAAATAACTTATCAATAGTATATTCAATGGATTATCATTAGCATAAAATGTAGATTATTAATAGCTTGAGTAATAGCCAATCCATGGCATAATCTATAGCTTATTCATAGCATAGTCAATAACATAATTTATGGATTAGACAATATCATAGTCAAGAGCTTATTAAATAGAATATTCGATCGCCTAATAAATAGCCAAAACAATAGCATAATCAATATATCGCCATAAACTTAACTAATAAATCGTACATATGGCATAATCATTTAGGTATTACTTCTATTGTCATTCATCATGACCAACAATTACCTGATCCTCAATATTGCTTCAAAGTGCATTCTCTAGGAATTTAATAAGTGTATAAAGGTTTCAAGAAAACTAATCATCAATCTTTAATTAAGGTGGGTCAAAGATCCCATTTCTAAGTCCCGAAAATACATTCTATGTAAAATTCTACCCCGGACTAGGCTAAGGTATCTAAATCCACTCTTAGATGTATAGCAAGCCACAACTAGTCCTAAGGTAAAGGTTTTTCCCAAGAACTATAACTAAATCGACGTAGCAACTAAGGCGACTTCCATTACTGTAAGAAACTAAAGACAATCTTACCCTAAGCATGGGTGTCTAATGCATTTTGTCTAACTTGAGTAATCTAAGGCATTCTCATGCTAAACATGAGTAATGAAGTATAATGCACCTAAGGCATAAGGAAACTAGCTAGGTGTTTCTACTCTACTATTTCAAATTATCCTAAATGGTCCAACTAACCCATGTCTTACATTTTATCAATCCAACACCTAACACTCATCCCACAGCTAACACAATATTATAATAATACTATCAAATAGCTCAATCTAACAAGGGATAAACCTAGACTACCTCGATGCCAAAGAAAGCGTAATGAGCTGCTAAACCACCACTTTTTCCTTTCGAGAATCCTTCTCTAGATGCCAAGATATCATAAACACATTCTAATCATCAATACAAGATTAGCAGTGCCCAAATTACACTATTGTGCTTCGGGTCCAAATATCACATCAAAACCTTATGTGTGTCCCACCAATAGAAATTGCATTTCCAAAACCAACCCAACATTCTTACAAGCTCAAGGAATCAATACCCTAAGAAATGGGTAAAAACCAAGCTAAATTGGGGCTAAAATCACGCC
Organism: Capsicum annuum; assembly: GCF_002878395.1. Classification (NCBI taxonomy): domain Eukaryota; kingdom Viridiplantae; phylum Streptophyta; class Magnoliopsida; order Solanales; family Solanaceae; genus Capsicum; species Capsicum annuum. The sequence continues at coordinate 149,718,062 of NC_061117.1, read as the reverse complement.
CTAAAGGTATTGAAGTTTGAGTAAGAAATCACTAAAATACACTATGAAAAGGGTGAATTCTTACCTCAAATAGAAAGATAATCACAAAAATAAATGTTAATCAAGCTCCCAAGTCACCCACAAGTCTTAATTTTGAGTTATCACACTATTTCGGGTTTATAGTCTCAAGAAAGGGGTGAGAAATGATTGAAACTATGACTTTGGTGTCTATTTCTATCCATATCAGGTCCTTAGGTCCTGTTATCACAGACCCAAACCGCGATCGCAACACACTGGGCCTGTACACATTGGTCGCGATCACAACCAAATCCTCGTGATCACAATATGTTGGGCTGATCAGACTTGTCTCGGTCACGACATATCTATCGCAATCACAATGGCACTAGATACCTAGTGCTCCAGATTTTCTATGTCCAATAACATATAACCACACCAAATTCAACTTTCCGAATGCGATAATGCACTATAATTTTCCATCCAACTTTGTTTAGATCAAATGTGGGTCCCACACCCATATTTTATTTTCTTAACTTTTGACCAAAATGATCTCGGGTGCCTCAAGATCCAAATAAAAGGTCTACCTAGCCTAAAATTGACATTCTAGAGCTACTGGCTCAGTCAGAATTTGCATACAAAGTCATCTTACTAAAGTTTTTGCCGGGTGCCATTTGAAACCAACAAAGACTTCAAGATAGGGAATTGGCTCTAAAAATTAAACGAACAACTCAGTAACTAAATTGCCAGCTCCAGTAAGTCATAAATGACTTTGGCAGCTATAGAAAAGCTCTAATTGCAAAAATAACCAGAAATATAGAAAATGACCTAAAGGGCTATTACAACCTAAATCCTATCCCATATCAAGCATAATATCATAATTATACTATGAATTAGCTCAATTTATGAAGAAGGTAAACCTATCCTACCTGAAGAAAAGGCTGAAGAATTAATATAACTTTGATTTTCTATTCAAGAAACTTTTGCAAGATGCCACGCTATCAATATCATAATCTACTCGTAAAAATGAGACTAATCCTACCCATATTTCACTATTATGCTTCGGGTCCAAAATTATGTTAAAACTTCATGTGGGGCTCATTTGAGGAATCATACTTTGGAAATTATGAAAACACCCCTCTATGCTTAAGGAACATTCATCCTCAAGAATGGGTGAATTCCAAGCTCAAATGATGATATAATCAACCCACCAATATTTTTATGGATTTTGAGAAAATCATGAGAAATTTGCCATAGAATTTGACAAAACTCACCAAGAATTCAAAGAGAAATGCATTAATTGAGTCTACGAGCACTTCAAAATCACCCACTAATGATTCTCCCAAATTCCTACACTCTTTAGGGTCTACATACTTGAGAATGGGTGAAAATTATAAAAAAATAGTCTAAGTGGGGTTTTTATAGGCTCCCTAGGTGTCCTGGTGTTGCTTAAGCGACCATTGCTTACATGATACTAGTCCCTAATGCCAACTATCGCTTAAGAGACCTTTGGCCACTTAAGTGACCATCTCTTAAGCGCTAAATCAATTAAGCGACACCTTTTAGACTTAGCCATGTCGCTTAAGTAGCTGTTATGCCACTTAGGTGGCATTCACTTAAGTGACCCATGGGGCACTTAAGCGATGCAGCTGCACTAGCTGGGATTTGGAATCCTCTAACCCGTGGGGATTCATCCAGAATCCCGTATATGCAAACGGACTATGTCACTCTATCAAATGCAATATTCCACTCAATGGAACATTTGAAGTTTCTATCTGAGATCATTTCGATGATAAGTGGGTTCCATACTCATGTGTTATTTTTCTTAACTTCCCATCAATCGCCTGAAATAATTTCGAAAGCCTCGATACCCAACCAAGGTCCACCTAGCCTAAAGTTGATGTTCCAGATATGTTAGAACTTTCAAAATTAGCATATGAGGTCATTTGACTGAAGTTTTTTCCTGGTAGCCAATTTGAATCAATAAAGATTTCAAAATAGGGAATTGGCTCTAAAAACCAAAATAATTGCCGGGTAACTTAACTATAAGTTCTAACAAGTTATAAATGACTTGGGGAAGCTATAAGAAAGTTCTAAATGGCAAAAATAAGCAAACATACAGAAAAAACCTGGAGGGTCATTGTAATATCCACTACTAAAAGAACTTTTTATTGCAAAAGTTCAGGATTAGGATGTACTTGAAGCCTCAAACAAGTGATGATACCGGGTAAATATCTCGTTGTTGTTCTCTTAAGTAGCCTCATTTACTAGGTGGTGTCTCCACTGAACCTTAACTACTGGAATCTCCCTAGTGCACAACTGGCTAACATCATTAGCCAATATAAGCACAAGTTCCTCCAAAAAGGTCAACCACTCATCCAACTAAACTGAGTCCCATCTAAGAACATAAGATGGGCCAGGAATATATTGCTGCAACATAAAAACATAGAAAACTAGATGGACAATAACAAAATCTGAAGGTAAGGTTATTTCATAATCCACCTCACCAACTGTGCAAAGAATCCCAAATGGTCCAATATTTCTGGGACCAAGCTTGCCTTTCCTTTCAAACCTCCTAACACCCTTCATGGGCGATACTCAAAGAAATACCCTGTCACGAACTCCAAATCTGAAGGCACAAAGTCTACAATCTATATAATCCTTCTGCCCACGATGAGCTACCCTCAATCTATACTGAATCACTTGACTCTATCCAACAACACCTAAAGCAAGTCAGTACCACAGGGTGTAATCTTAGCGGTCTCAAACTATCCAATCGGAGAGCGATATCATCTACCATATAAATTCTCAAAAGGTGCCATCTCAATATTTAAATAGTACCTATTATTATCCGTGAACTCTACCAAAGATAAGTGCTACTCCCTTTGACGTCCTTAATTTATAACACAACTTTAGAGCACATCGTCGAGAACCTAAATAGTCCGCTTCGACTGCACATCGAGCTAAGGATGAAAGGTTGTACTCAGACCCACCTGAGTACCCAATTCCTCCTAAAAGCTCCCAAAAGCTAGAAGTGAACACTGGAACTTGATCTAAAATGCTGGATATAGGCACACCATGCAAACAGACTATTTAACTAACATATATATTGGCTAACCTCTCGGTGCTGAAGGATATTTGAATAGGAATGAAATGTGCTGACTTCGTCAACCAATCCACAATGACCCAAATACCATCGAAACTGCAGGAAGTATGAGGCAAACCACTAATAAAGTCCATGGTAATCTTCTCCCACTTTTACCCGAGAATGGGCAACCTCTAAATTAACCTACTAGGTCTCTGATGCTCGGCCTTCACCTACTGACAGCATAGGTAACAAGCTCCAAAGTATGCTATATTTCTCTTCATACCACTCCACCAATAATGATGTCTCAAATCTCTATACATCTAAGCCGTACAAGGGTAAATAGAATATATAGAGCTGTGAGCCTCATACAAAATTGATTGAATAAAGTCATCAACCCTCGAATCTTAAAACACACTCAAAATCTATGGTTGCCCTATTAGACTTACCACTCAACACTTAATCACGAATGATAAAATGTTTTATATTCTTAAACTGACGCCTCTAAATCTGTTCAAATAGCAAACACCTTGCCACAACACTAACAAGAATCTCCTAGAGTCTGAATTATTGAGTCGTACTATCAAGTTGGATAAGCAATAAATATATTCTGTGCAAATAGCCTATGAAAAGCATAAATAGAATCCAAACTACCCATACTCACCGCTTTCCAGCTCAAGACATCCGCTACCACATTTGCCTTACCCTGATGATACAAAATAGAGATGTCATAATCCTTAAGCAACTCCATCCATCTACCTTGCCTAGAATTAAGATCTTTTTGGTTCATAAGATGTTGATGACTGATGATCTATGAAGATCTCATAATTTACGTCATAAAGATAATGTCGCTAAATCGTAAGCGTGAAAGCTGCCACCGCCAACTCCAAATCATAAATGGGATATTTGCTCTTATTGTCCTTCAACTACCTCGATATATAAGCAATAACTTGACCTACTGTATCAACACATAACCCAAACCAACACCAGAAGCATCACAACATATGGTGAATATCTCACTCTTAATAGGAAGAGCCAAGATAAAAGCTAAAGTGATAAATCCCCTGAGCTTTCCAAAACTCGACTCATACTACTCAAACAATGAAAAGAAACCTCCTTCCGAGTCAATCTAGTCATCGACGTGGCAATGGTAGCAAAACTCTCAAAGAACCGTCTATAGTAACTAGCCAAACCAATGAAGCTATGAATCTCAGACATAGATATAGGTTTGGACTAATCATGAATAGCCTCAATCTTTGCTAGGTGTACCATAATCCCATGCTTAGACACCATATATCCAAGGATTGCCACTGACTAAATCCAAAACACATACTTAGAGAATTTGGCAAAATGCATATGATCTCTCAAAGTCTGGAGCACAAGCATCAAATTTTGCAAATGCTCCTCTTTACTCCTAAAACACACAAGGATGTCATCGATGAACACAATAAAAAAAGAATCCAAATTAGTCCTGAACACATAATTCATCAAATATATAACCACAACTGAGGCATTGGTCAACCCAAGATACATTACTAGAAACTTATAATGACCATACTGGGTTATAAAGGCTATCTTTGGGATATCCTCCGCCTAAATCCTCAACTAATAGTAACTAGACATCAAATCAATCTTAGAGAACACTGCTACTCCCTGAAGATGGTCAAAAAAATCATCAATATGAGGCATAGGATACTGGTTCTTCACTGTTACCTTATTAAGCTACCTATAATCAATACACATATGCATGAAACCATTATTCTTCTTCTTCATAAACAATATAGGAGCTCCCTAAGGAGACACACTCGGTCTTATGAAACCTTTACCAAGAAGATCCTAAAGCTGAGAATTTAGCTTCTTTAGCTCGGCAACCATACGGTAAGATGCCACTAAAATAGTTTGGGTGCCCATCTCCAGATCAATAATAGGCAACCATACGGTAAGATGCCACTAAAATAGTTTAGGTGCCCATCTCCAGATCAATAATAAGCTTAATATCATGCTCCAGAGAAAGACCAGGTTGATTGAAAAGGAAAATATTAGGAAACTCACAAAATATAGAAACAAAGTGAAGCAATAGACTCTCCATACTAATATCATGAATATAAGTGAGATAAGACTCATAACCCCTTAAAAATAAACCTCCTATCACGAACATAAGAAATAATCCCCATCATTTCGTGGCTAATAGATTCTTGCCATACAACCAGTAGTACGCTGGGCCTAGCTAAGGTAGCGGTCTTGGCAAAATAATCCAAATCTGTATGATAGTGGGATAACTAATCCATGCCCAGAATAACATCAAAATCCACCATATCTAACATAATAAGATCGGCCTGAGTATCAAACTCTTAGATAGTCACAACTATGATCTATAAACCCGATCCACTACTAAAGAATCACCCATGGAAGTAGATAGACACAATGTCATAAATAATGAATCCTAAGAAGACTCTAACTACGGGGAATAATAAGTAGACACATAAGAATAAATGGATCCAAGATCAAATTAAACAAAAGCCAACTGATGGCAAAACAAGATTGTACCTGTGATAACAACATCTGAATACTCAGTCTTAGGTCTAGCCGGTATGGCATACAACTGGTCACGCCCACCACCTAGTTGGTCTCTTGATGACCTTTTATCCTACCTGACTGAGAACCTATATGAGCACCGTGATAACTACTTCTATGACCATGCATACCACCTTTAGCTGGGGGATGTACTACCCTAATTAGAGGACTACTTTGATCCAAAGTTATAATAGCTCCACAACTGAGACACTCTCTAGAGAAATAACCAAAATCTTCACAACCACAATATTGCCCAGGCGCAGTACTCAAACCATAAAATCCACCTGACTCAAAATAACCACCATGAATAGAATAACTAGAAAACAAACCCCTTGAAGTCCAACTATAAGCCTCGCTAGGATGATCGCTAAAACTAGACTGGACTGTATTAGTAATCTAAAGTACAACTTAAACAGGTCTATTAGACTCACCCTGATGCTGATACCGCTGATGCAGAGAGTACTTACCTTAAGAAACACTACTCTGAGCCATGAATCACAATGACTTATAATAAAACTACCTGAATAACATGACCTTTTATCATTGCCCCCTTAGGTGTAACGACCTAATTTTTGATGATTTATATAAAATATTCAATTTAGTATAATTTGACCATTTTACCCATCCTCATGATTTTGTTATGGTATTTTTAGGCTATGGGGATGATTCACACCATTCCTAATATGTTTTGATATGGCAAATGTGAAGTATTAGTTTTTGGTAGCTTGAAAAGCCTTATAGTTAACTTTAGTCAATATTTATTGATCTGTGTGTCGGATGTCAAAATGAACTATGCTAAAAGATCCAAAATATTAGTTTTATGGTGGTAACATGGTTGGTTTGGTTTTATAGCTTTTATATCTCATTTTGACCCTCGGTTTGAGAAGTTATAAAATTGGGTTTTCGGGTCAACTTTGTGAAAATGATGCCTTTACAAAAATCTAATATCGCTATTGAGTCTTAAGCACAGAATTTGATAGGGTAGCATAGTTTATTTGCATTCATAGGACCCGGATAAATCATAAGGTGTGCATGAAGACTTGAAATTTTTCAAGTCTCAACTAGTGTACCACTCATCTGGTGCACTCAATTTTACAAACCAGAAGCCATGAATGCGACTGATTGGGCAAACAGGAATATCATATATACAACATCTCAAGCACAATTGAGACGAATGCATTTGCCAAGGATAGGTTATAAATGTGATACCTACCATTAGCCTAGGGACTGTGTACACAATATCTGGTGGCTATGGGATGATTGGACAATATATACCTTATTTTTTCTATTTTTACCATTTTTGAGACTTGGATTTTAGAGTTTTATTATTTTGAGTAATATCTTCTATTTATAAGCTTGGATAAGCTCCATAACACTTATTTCAACAACGTTTCTTCAGTTTCATCCTTTAGTTATGGTTCTAAATGCAGATTTAAAATTAGAAATTAGGGAATTTTGCATAGAAGGCCTAAAAATTGAATTTCTTTGATTTAAACCCCAATTTCAATCCATTTCAATTAGGTAAGTTTCTAATCTCATATTTATTAGTTTTCTTTCAATTACATCTTCAAAACAACTTCAATTTTCAATTTTAAAATGGATTTTAGATACTTTTATCGGTAAAGCTTGAAAATATTTTTTCTTTAATTTGCCCTTATTTTAACTAATTTTGCTTGGGTTTTAGTAGTAGACTCCTAAAAATATGGAGAATATATTTTTAAAACAAAATTAAGATATTTCCCTTTTTTTAAAAAAAATTAATTTTGGGGGTCCATTTTGACCCCGACTTGAAATAGGAAATATAGGTGTTTTTGGATTTCTTTTGATGTATAAATTCTATGTTTATATAATTTAGTTGATTCTGAGTCCATTTGTGAGGACTAAGTCTTCGTATTGAAGGCTTACAGACTGGTTTTTGGCATTCAATATAGGTTATGGCTTAACTTTCTTTAGATTGGGTAGGTTAGTTAATATTGGTGCAAAATCATGTTATGTTTATGGGAAATAATCATGAAAATGGATATGTTATTGTCTTGTTCCCATGTGACGGCCTATATATTGATGATATTTGGCAATTTTGGAATATTAATTGCTATATGTGATTGTGTGGGGTCTTATATGAGATTTTTGCCTTTTGTATGTGAAATTAGTTGTATCTTGTCTAATAAAAAGCTTAATTTGGTATCAATGGTATATTTTGATATATTTCACCCCTTTTGGCATATGATTCATGTTAGATTTCATGGATGGTTGGATATATTGATTGGATTATTGGCTCACTTGGTTGGTATATTGGTCGGATATGGAAACTCTCATTCCAATTGGTTGTGTGCATTGCATACTCATATCATATACATTTATGAAACATTGGTACCACCTTAATAATATTAGCAAAACAAGCTTTTTCTGATAGAAAATGTGACCTCTTAAAACTCTCTATAGAAGGATATTCCAAAGAGGGGTTATAGATATTGGTATTGGTATTGGATACTGGTTGTATACCCGTTGACGACTCCCCACGGATCCTATATTGGTAAGCTTTAGCTCCATAAGTGCATATAGAGGTTGTCCAACAACCTTAGGCATCATCATTATATCTTCATAATAATCATTATTATCATTACCATCATCATCTCCATTATATTTGTATTTACTTTGTACATATCTGTGACATGTTATTTTTCTGTAATATGATACCTGTCTATGCGTATTTTTCCTTCATATTCATATATGTGATACCTGTCTACTTGTCTTTTTTTCTCATAGTTGCTATGATATAAGTGCATATTATAAAACTATTAGTGGAGACATTGTGGGTTGCCATTGTGGGATATTTTTTGATTGCATGCAATGAGCCCTTAGTGTGCATTTTGATGCTTTATTTTCTACTTTGATCAGTCAGTCTATGATACCTACTGAGTACAAGCAGACCATACTCACCTCTACCGTGCCCTTTTGGTGCATATCTAGATTCGAGTATGCTTTATGATAGTTGACTTTGGGTGATACTTTGGCGTTACTTGAGGCAACAATTAGATTCTTTCTTCTAGGGTCTACTACTACCTTTCTTTATTTTAGACTATGTCTTTATTTTGCATTCAGAGACAGTGTTATTCCTGTTTTAGACATCTTAAGCATTTTGATCTTGAGTTATAATAGTTATTTCAAGTGCTATCATGACCCTTGGTTTTTAGGTCTTGACATATTTTTATTATAAGAGCCAGGTTCATTGGCCTCAATAGTGTAAGAATAAGGTGTATAATAGAGTCTCATTGATCAGTACATAGATGTTCGTATCTATCTTTGAGAGGCTATAAGATGTCTTTAGGAAATTTTCCTTATTTTGTTCTTTATCTTGTGGATTTTCTACATAAATTATGTTTTAAGTCATGTTTTACTTTTTTCTACATAGATGGTGATGACTAGATCTCGTGAGGTTAGAGATATAGAGCCTACATTAGAGGAAAACCCCTAGTCTAAAGGGTGAGTTGTGAGTCATAGATGAGCTTAAGGTAGTGGATGGGTACATAAATTACCCCATATAGGAGTAGTGCTGGGGGACTCTCCCTTGAGCCTCAGGTTGAGTGTGTTGGGGATGTAGGTCCTACTTTGGTTTTATCGAGTTCTTGTACCCTAGTCTTAGAGGGGTTGTTAGTTTACTTGTTTACCCATTTAGAGAGTGCTCCTTTGAGTGTACCTAGTGTTTTCCCAACTCTGAGTATTATACCTTCGTCTGTGCCAGAGTCTGCCTATGGTGTTTCTCCATCCTTGAGTGTGGGTCCTCTAATATTACCTACTTATGCTTTTGGTATTCTATAGACTCTGATTGTTATTCTTTCTTTAGTGTCTATCTTTGATTATAGTATTATAAGGTCTAGGATATAGCCTTCATATATTTTCTTTCTTAGGCAGGTTCTTAGCTTGCTAATTTGACCATGCCTTAACTTATTATGTGTATATTTATGTCTTTCTAGGATCAAAAAAAGTTTAAGAGGTTCACTCATTTAGGTCTTCCAAGGTTCAGCGATGCTATAGAAGAGGATGCCTATGAGTTCTTAATTAACTGTCATGCAAGGTTGCATAACCTAGGTTTCTTGAGTCACATGGTGTTGCATATATCACTTATTAGTTGAGGGATGCCACTAGATATTAGTGGAGGTCACTTATTGGTTGTAGAACTCTTGATTCTTCTAAGATGACTTGGGATCAGTTTGTTAAGGCCTTTATAGAGATATTCGTGCCTCACAGTCTGAGAGATGACTAGTATAGAGAATGAGGCATGCTTTTACATCTTGTCTAGATATTCTTATGTCAGCATTTCCATCAAATCTCAAATAATTTGGAAGTTCATAAAAGAGTTGGATATTTATCTTTAGCTAGCTACATCTTAGATGGTAGTGTTTAGAACATGATTTAAATTATAGTGGATCATTTTAAGATCACTGTGGGTATTCTTCAAGATTTTAGAGAGGCACCAAAAGGGTGCACCATCTGGGCAAGTTTAGAGGTCACACTTCTTGAGGTTAGGATTCTAAAGGTTTCTATGGTTATCACGGTATACCAGTGCAGGTATCTTTATAATGTTTAGGCAATGGGTTTTTTGGTTTGGAAGATTGGGTTCCAGTCCAGTCATACCTTCTCCTACTAAGTCAGGCCATATAGGTTATTATGTGTGTGATGAGATAGGCTATTTGGCCAAGGACTGTGGCCATTCTATGTTTAGATCTACTTCTATTTCACCTATAAGAGGTAGAAGTTCTACTAAATATATGTGAGGCTGAGGTGGTGGACCCCATGGTAGTGGTAACAGGGCTATTAAGCTAATTGGTATTCATGGATAGTGCTATGCTATACCCGCCAGACCAAAGGTAGAAGCCTCTGATGCTGGCATCACAGGTATCATCCCCATTTGTTTTTGACATGCATATGTATTATTTAATCTGGGATTGACTTTTTCCTATGTGTCTGCATATTTTGCTTTAGGTTTTGATTCTGCTTGTGAGCCCTTTTCCATGCCTATTCATGTATCTACCTCTGTAGAAGACTTTTTAGTGATGGATCGGGTTATTGATCTTGTGTTGTGACTTTTACTGGGCATGAGACTTGGGTAGATTTACTTGTATTGGGTATGGTAAATTTTGATGTCATCTTAGGTATGGATTGGTTGGCTTCTTACCAAGCTATCCTAGATTATTGTGCTAAGATCATGACTTTAGCTCTATTGAGTGTGCCAAAGATAACTTAGAAGGATTCATTTCATTTGGGTCTCAAAAGGGTTATATCATATATTCAGCCTTGTCACTAGTTGGAGAGGGGATGTTTATCTTATTGGGATCTTATTTGTGATACTAGTGTTACTTCACTTCCATAGCTGGATTCTTTCATATGGTTTGTGAGTTCGTGGATGTCTTTTCTATGAATTTTCTTGGAATGCCTCTGGATCATGATAATGACTTTGCTATGATTTTGAGTTGTGCACCAAGCCTATTTCTATTTCTCCCTATAATATGGCCCTAGCAAAGTCAAGGAAATTGAAATATCAATTGTAGGAGTTGTTAAATAAGGGATTTATCTGACCTAGTGTATCACCTTAGGGTGCACCTGTGTTGTTTGTGCAGAAAAAGGAGGTCCAAGTGTACGTGTATTGATTATCAATAGTTGAACAAGATGACATTTAAAAATAAGTATCCTCTTCTTCGTATTGATGATTTGTTTGATCAGCTTTAGGGTGTGTTATTGTTTTTGATAATTGATTTGAGATTTGGGTATCACTAGTTGAGGATTAGAGCTTTGAATATTTTGAAGATAACTTTTCAAACTTGATACGGTCATTATGAGTTCTTGTTCATGTCCTTTAGGTTGACCAATGCCCTAGCTGTATTCATGGAGTTGATGAATTGAGTATTTTGACTGTATCTTGACTCTTTTGTTATTGTATTTATAGATGATACCTTGGTTTACTCCAAGAGTAAGGCCAATTATGAGGAGTGTTTTTGGATTGTGCTTCAGAGATTGAGGCATGAGAAGTTGTATGCTAAGTTCTCCAAGTGTTAGTTTTAATTGGATTCTATCATTTTCTTAGGTTATGTGGTGACTAAGAAAGGTATTATGGTTGATCCATCCAAGATTATAGTTGTTTGTAATTAGGCTAGGCTTATATTACCCATTAATATTTGGAGTTATATTGGCTTGGCTAGTTACTATTGGCATTTTATTATGGGGTTCTCATCCATGTTAGCTCTGTTGACCAAGTTAACTCATACGAAGGTTCCTTTTAAGTAGTCCGATGCTTGTGAGGCAAGCTTCCAAAAGCTCAAGGATTTGTTGACATCAGCTCCTATATTAACTTTTCCCAAGAAGGGCAAGAGTTTTATTATCTTTTGTGATGCTTCAGGATTTGGGTTAGGTGTTATATAATGCCTCGGGGATACGAGTTGGGGGAGGGTTTGATGGTCCACTCGTACACTAGGTAGTGTGTTTGGTTTAGATTTATCCCAAGATACTACTCATTAAGGTACAATTCATATAGAAGGATACGAGGGTAGCAAGGCCTAGTCGTATATTGTCTTAGGTGTGGTCTTAGGGAATCTGTCCATGATACGAGATATGGGTACAGTTTGGTGTACCACTCGTACCCTAAGGTACTAGTTAGGGTGGTGTGAGTCATACTATAACCAGTGGGTAGGGTCATAGCAAGGTCTTAGGTATGAGTTGGGGTACCACTCGTACCCTAGGGTACGAATTCCATGGTGAGTCATACGCTACATCATGGCTTGATTTAATTTAATGTCAAGGGTAGTCTAGACATTTCCTACTTCAAAACCCTTATCTCTTCATGATATATAACCCTTGGTGGCCTTCTATAACACTTGTTAAAAGATTAAAACACTTTAAATACTCTCTCAAACTTACTTTTGAAGATTGGAGGCTAGAGTTTCTACATATGTTCTTCAAATGGGCTCAAGAGTCATGTTTCTCTTTGGAATCTTCTTGTATAAGGCATGTAATCCTTCCCTCACTGTTAGTTCCAACTAAAGGCATTTGTATTGTGTTTTAATAATTGATTTATAAATCATTAATGGTGGTTTTCAAAATATATATTGAGGGTCTTGATGCGTATTGTTTGGCATTGGTTTAAACTGTGTTTTTACATGTTCTTGGTAATGGTTTGCACATATGGGTGGTTATTGGTTATGGTTTAACAAATAGGTCAAAAGTGACTCTAATAATGATGATTTATGCTTTGGTTTTGGTCTTGGTAAAGGTATGCCCACAACATGGTTGATAAAATGCCAAAAAGAATATTTTTACTCTATTGTTGAACTTTTATTGGAATTCTTGCGTGGTTTGGTTTGGTAATGGAACTCTAAATGGATTTGGGTGGTTTTACATAGTTTAAATAGATTGAATGATATAATACTTTAAATGTTTGGAATGGTCTAAAATGGTTAAAATAGTGTGCATGGTTTGGAATGTTATAGTTGGTTAAATGAAAACTTATGAGGTACACGAGAATCCTCCAAGTGAATGGAAATGGTTTGAATAATGGTTACAATCTAAATGATCATACTTATGGGGTACATGGAAATCCTCAAGTGGTTTAATATAGTGAATTGAAGGGTACATGGGAATCCCTTAATCTATAAATGGTTGGTTATGGACAATACTTGCAAGTTATAGTCGGTATGATAGTACTACTACTAATGGCCTTGGTTAATAAATGGATAATGGTTTAGTTGGTAATGGTTTTTTAATTGGCAAATAATGGCGGGGTGCGTAGCAAAGTCGTGGAAGGTGGAGGTCCCGAGGGGACCAAAACTCAAAACTTATATTTGTCGATGTGAGGTTTGGTCCTAGTGACCGTGTGCATAATGTCACACTTTATATTTTGTGGGATGTACTAGTCATCCCAGGTTTTCTTCCTCGGTTGTACGACTTCAGGTACTCGGGCCCTTTTAGCAGGGGGAGCTGAACCCATATAGTCCGTGAGTGGTTTAGGAAGGCAAGGCTACATAACCCAGGTAAAGGTTTTAAAGGCATGCTAAACCCTATTCCCTTTCCCAACATGGTTATATATATGTATGGTTATATTCATTATGGATAGTTTTAATTCATTTTCTAAATGGCATTATTTTATCCTTACCTTAAGTGCATACTTTCATTCATACGCTAACCTATCTTCAGGCGGTTGTATCTTTACGTGATGTAGGAACCGACCATTCTACCTCTCCTGCTTTTCTCTTGGACTTTAAGATTAGCTATTGGGTTGAAGTGGTGAGCTTCTATAGTTTGGAAGATATCTATTTCATGTCATTATTACTTTATGTATTTTTGTCTTTTATAGACTTAGTTTATGGATATGTCGGGGGTATGTCCTGACTAGGTACTCTTTAGTCTAGTTTAGAGGCTTTGTATGGGAAACTGTAGACTTGGGTATGGTATGGATTATTTTTGTTATATATATATATATACAATGGATTATTATCTTGGTTTTGATTTAATGGTCTTGGTTTGGCTATTAGTTGGATATTGGGTGATTGGACTTTGTTGGGCTGCTCTCGTATGCAGACTTGTCCTAAAGTCGTTATATGATTAAATACGCTATCTTGTTACATGTTTTAAATTCAATTGACTTAATGTATGGTTTGGTGGTTGGGTTGGGTAATGGGGGCAGTTCCCAGTCTTGGTTGGACTTGGGATTGCCCATTATGACAAGGACCTGGTTTGGGTTATGTAAAATTGGTATCAGAGCTTTAGGTTTTGGTGTCATAGGGTGTCCACAAAGTCATGCCGAGTAGAGTCTTTCTTATGGGTGTGTCGAGCACTACACTTATAATCAGGAGGCTACAAGGCATCTAGGAATGTTCCACTTTCTTGGTTATTCTACTTTGGGCTATGGAGTCTAATGTCTTGAACTCTTCTCTAAATCTTTCTTGGTTCACTTTTTGGATTATATCTTCTCAATAATCTAAAGTTCGTAGAAACTCACCTATCCTACTCGATGACAACATGGATGGATCTAGTCCAACTTATGGGGCACAGGCCCGACCAAGGATTGCAACTTTTGGTTTTCCCTGTGGAGTCCTATCGGTCTACGCAAACCCTATCTGAGAAGGTGGTACTCATATTTAGTTACCTCATGGAAAGGTTACCAATGCTAAGTTTTGACATTCTATTAATCTATTAACCTAGATAGTGACAATTCTGTCACGCCAGTCCTATCCTATTGGTACGGGGAGAAATGAGATAAGGTTGGTGAATGGGAAAAGTAAGGGGTCTTGGTTTCCTGGACCAAAGGGGAGTACAATGGTATAGTGGTAAATAGTCAAAAAAGAAGAGTTAGGTGAGCCCTAACTCCTATTTTATGTCTTGTGTTTTCTACCCGAATTCATTTAGAGGAAGGTGTTTTCAGATTGGTAAATTCTTTTAGGGCACAAGGTTCCTAGCTCAGGCCTATGGGGCCCAAGCCACATTATCCTACCTTCTTTATAGATTTTGTGGTCATTTGTATCATGGTTGTTGAAAGAAAGGTGGAATTGGCATTTTAGTTATGGTTAATTGGGACACACATAACGAGAGTGTCCCATAAGGGTTGCCACTTAGGAAAATAGAGTATTGGTTGCTGCTTTTGGTTTTGGTACTGGCCGGGATCATCTCATTGTTCTTACTATTCCTCAGGAGTCCGGGGTATCTTTTGATGTCGACATTGGTGTATTGAAAACCCTTTGCCTAGTGGTGTGTATGGTTTACTTGGTTTGGGGTTCCCTCTCTTTTGTGACCCCATTTGTGGTTGTGTATTCTGATAGCAAGGTAACTTCAACCTCTTTTCTTTTTATTTTTCTACCCCGATAGGTGACTCTGGGATTGCCAAAAGAGTCTATAAGGGGTGTGTGGTATCTTCCGGTGATAAAGAGGTCTTGATAAAATTGTTTGACCCGAATGTGGTAGATTTTGATGTCATTTGGGAATGGAGGTTGAACTCGTGCTATGTGTCATTAGGCTGTTGGATCCATAAAAAAATTATCTTTAGGCTCCATGGTCAGTCGGTTATGGAATGAGAGGGTGGTTTTACTCCCTGGCTATTAAAGGGAGAGGTTATATCATATCTTAGAACTCGGATATTGGTCTCCAAAGAGGTGTCTCTATTATTTGGTCTGGGTTAAAAATTCTAACTTGGAAGGTCCTTCTTTGGTTTGGTTTGGTGGTGAATGAATTTCCTAAGGTCATTTTGACGACCCTCATGATGTCTTTCTAATAGGGAGGTTTGTTTGGGATTGGTCTTATTTCGGACACCTGTCTAATTTCTATTATTTCTTTACAGGATGGTTCTGGTTGGGTTAAAGGAACTTGAAGGGGAAATTAAGGGACATTTTAGATAAAGTTTCCATCTGTTGTAGTGTTTTCTCGATGGGGTGCTTCCATACTTTCATGCATAAGAGGGGGATAGTTCCCTGGATATAGGTTGTCAATGAATGACTAAGGAAGTTAAGGTGTCCTTCTAGTGGGGGAGGACTGATGTGCTAGCCTTCTATTAGCACATTTATGACTTTTAACTCAAAATAATTGTAAGTTTTTAAGTAACTATTGTTGTATTTTATTATATTTCATGTGATTTTGTAGGAAAGTCAAGATGCATGGAAACGTACGATGAATACGCCAAGAAGTATGAATTTTGATAAAATGGATGTGAAGATTGTAGTTGACGACTTATCTGATAAGTCGTCAACTTGGTGATAAGGCGTTAGAAGAAATCATCTGTTGAAAACAGTGTATGAGAACTGAAGTAAAGAGTTGACAACTTGACCTAATAAGTCATCAACTTCTTGATAAGCCATCAGCCTAGGTCGTCACCTGTAAGTAGTGAACATAGATTTGATAGAGGAGTTGACGAATTTGTCTGATAAGTTGTCAACTCTCTGATAAGTCATCAGACCAGGTCGCCAGCTAAGGGGTGGAAAATATGGATTTTTAAATTCTGAATTTTGAAAGCTACGAATATAAGTAGCAACTTTTAGGGTTTCATTATCATCTTGGAACTTATTCAAAAGACTAGTTTACATCTCTTGGGGTCTCTTAATTTTGAATTCAATTTTGGAATCTTTCATTTAGTTTTAGGAACTCCTTCTTGAACTTGGAAGAAAATCAACCTTTGATTACATCTTTTGTAAGTTTAATTGCTTTGAATTATGGATTCAATTGTTGTTATCTCTTTCTATGTCATGTGGAACTAAAACCCACAACTAAAGTTGTGGGATCTATGATTATTCCGATATTGATTTAATAGTTAGATAAGGTTCGAGTAATTACGGGAACATCTTGATAATTCCTTTGTTATGAATGCTTTATATTGATTGTAAACAATAGATATAGCCTTATGTTGGTTTGCTCGAACTGAGAAATCAAATAAAGTTAGTGAATTATCAATAAGGATTTGGGAAGGTTAATTTTCCATCTAATGATTAATGTTGTAACAAGATTAATCAACTCGAGATAAAATCAGAGTGAATAAAAGATTTTCCTAGGTTCGAGAGAATTAGGGAACTCAACATCTAGGTAGGCTGAGAAACACTTAGATGGACTATCGATAATGATAATTTGGTGTTTCCCACAATTCACGAGTATCCAATGCTATAACTATTATTCAATTAGGATTAATAATCATAGTGATCAAAATTCTAGTTTCTCTGTATCATTGATTCAAAACACTGAAATTTGAGATTTAACTTCCTAAAGCAAGTTGAAATGATAACAATTGTTTGATTGATATAAACCCCCCAATTAAAGGAAACCATTATCTATTAGTAGGTTTAATCACAAATAGACTTGATTAACACCATATTCCTTGTGAGATTCGACCCTAACCTAGTTGGGTTATATATTTGACAATGATTGCTTACTCTCTCGTAAGAGAGTTGTAATTTGGGCGTATCAAATTTTGGCGCCATTGTCGGTGAATACGATTGTCAATTGAGTATATCTGTGATAATTGACTAAAGTTTCCTGGTTTTACTTTTATTTGTTGTTTTTGATATTTCTAGGTTATCTGGTTGTATATTTCATGAACCAGAAGTTCAGGAGAACCATTATTACCCTTCAACTCTGAATCTTATTTTATTGGAATAATGGCAGACCAACAAGAGCCCGAAAGATTAGCCACTTTGGCTAATGCTCAGTTAAATCAACAGAATGCAGGTAACCCAGGTCGGGTTCTTAATCCAGATGATGAGGACCTGGGGATGATGATTTGATTGATCCGGCCAACAAGAGACGTACAGAGGGTGTAGCTGTACTTGTGAACAGAAATCACCCATTCATAGGGACACCAAAATACCAAGCTATGTAGTTCAATATTGACGAGGATAAGGATAAGATGGATGGAGCAGGTGCTACTAGAGCTATCATCCCTCCACCTTTGGAACCTAGTGCTAAGTTCAACATTACAAGTACCATGATCAGTTGTTTCTTCTTAAAGGGCTGTTTGGTGGACTTTCAGGTGATGATCCAAATATACATCTAGTGAACTTCATCACTATTTGCAAATATTTTGATAATCCTGGAGTAAGGCAGAATGCAATCAGTCTGCGTCTATTCCCATTGTGTCTGTCTAGAGAGGCAACACTATGGCTGAAGGGGTTGACTCCTGATTCTATAATAAACTGGAGGCAGTTGAAAGGAGCTTTCCTAGAAAGGTTCTTTCTGCCATCCAGGATGTTACAGTTGAGGGATGAGATAAGTAACTTTAGACAGCTTTTGATCGAAGCTCTTCATAAGACCTAGGAGAGATTCAAGAAAAAGTTGATGCAATGCCCCAACCACAAAATGACTTATGTTCATTTGATGGACACTTTGTATAGAGCTCTGAATTCTATGACAAAGTCGACGATCGGTAATGCTGCAGGTGGAGCATTTATGGACCTTACTTTTCCTGAAGCCTAAAAAATGCTTGATAGAATGACTAAACAGAGTAGAGCTTGGCATACTAAGGATTCAGAGATAGCAAGCTCTATTATTTCTTGTGGTATGACAGCTGAACAACGTAGGAGAGAGGAAGAGCGAGATCAACACATAGCCCATTTAAAGACACAAATGGATTTTCTTGCAAAGCACTTGCTTTCAGCTAATGTAGAGAAGGTTAAAGCTGTGGGGTCGCACAATAAGGAAGATGAAATAGACACTGCAGAGGAGGCTAAATACTTGTATAACCAAGGATGTTTTTGGCCCAGTGGTCAAGGAAACCAAGGTTGGAACTATCAAGGAGATTGGAAGAATAAAAGTGATAGGAGTGGGTTGTATGTGCCTCCCAGAAATCGTGATGCATTTGCTACTAGTTCAGGTAAGATATCTATGGAAGACATGATGGCAAAGTTGTTGAAAGGGGTGGAGTCAGCTAATGCAGGAGTGACAAAATTAAAGAGTAACTTATCATCTATGAGTCAGTTAGTCGACTCGCATTTGACTTCCATCAAGCAAATTGAACAATAGATGAGTGAATTATCCATAGCATTCAACCAAAGAAAGAATGGAACTCTACCAAGTAATACAGTTCAAAATTCGAAGACTGATGGGTCATGTATGGCAATTACCACTAGGAGTGGTAAGATGTTATCTAGTCCATGTCTGAAAGTATCCTCTCATATTAATGAGGACAAAATGGATGAGGAGATAATTGATGAATCTCCAGTGGTGCCTGTACAGTTGGAGGGTTCAGAAAAGAAGAGTGTAGAGGTTGAACAACCACCTAAGTCGAAGAATGTTAGTGATGAGGAGCAACGCATAAGAAAAGAGGTAGAGGTTGCTCCAGTTAGAATCCCAAGGCCACCACCCCCATTTCCAAATGATTAAAGAAGAAAGAAGATGAGGACAAGTTTAGCAAATTCATGGCCATATTGAAGCAATTGATAGTGAATATGCCCTTAGTTAAAGAACTGAAACAGATAGTCGGATATGCTATGTTTATGAAAGACCTTTTGATGAAGAAAAGGACTGTGAGCTATGAAATGGTAGACAATCTTCATCATTGTAGCGCTATTGGTACAAGATCTATTATGCAGAAGAAAGATGATCCAGGAGTATTTACTGTCCTATGTACTATTAGATCGCTAAATTTTAAAAGGGCCCTGTGTGATCTTGGGGAAAGTATAAATCTTATTCCATTGATGATTTTCAAGAAACTAGGTTTAGGAGATCCTACACCCACCAATATGCGGCTTCTAATGGCGGATAGCTCGGTGAAAAGGCCAATTGGGATTCTATATGATATACTTATAAAGATGGATGATTTTATATTTTCTATTGAGTTTTTAATACTTTATTACAAAGTGGAGTTCAAAGTACCCATAATTTTGGGCAGGCTGTTCTTAGAAACTGGGAGAGTTATAGTTGACATGGAGCTGAATGTGCTAAAATTTAGGCTCAATGAAAAAAGTTTGTTTTAAAGTGTGTAAATCCATGAAATAGCAAAAAGAGATAAGTGTCTTCTCGATCATTGATATATTCTACGAAGGTGAGCGAGATGTGCTATTTGAGGATAGGTCTGCTGTGGAGACCTTAACGGGTGTGGTTGAACATAAAAGCAAGGATGTGAGAGCCTTTAAAGTGGCTGGACTAGGAATAAAGAATTTTCTTGATCCAATAAGTGAAGTAAAGAGGTATTAACAAGGTATCTTGATGAATTCTGAGTAGTCAAGATGACCAAGTCATGCCACAACATTAAATCAGGCGCTGCTTGGGAGGCAGCCCAAGGTGTTTTGCTGTTTGTACTCGTATTATGTGATTGACACCAGATCTCCACACCTAGGGTGACACAGGTATGTTTTTAACTCTCGTGTTTTGTTTTAAAGCATTGGGGACAATATATGATTTTAAGTTGAGGGTGGGGCTACTTGTGGGTGTTGATATCCTCTTGGCGTTTTTGTTGCCGTATCTCTTTACCCCAGAGTCTTGTTCCTAGTAGAGCTAGCATGTTCAGGCATATTGTGTTTTTTTTTGTGATATTTTGTGGTTAACTGGGAGAGAAATAAGTATCTAGGGCAGTTGACATATTTTTGTTGATTTTTGGGACAAATGATAAATACCTTTTCAATTGTCTATTTTGTAACTGTGTGATATACATCTATATGTAACTATTGTGAATCTTTTTATGGCATTAGTATTAGGGAAGTGATAATCACTACTAACAATTGCAAAAACCAAATAGGTAGTAGCTTGTGATGTACCTTTGTACCATGTGTGTGTGAGATACTACCAAGTTCCCTTTGCGTGTTAAATCTAGAACTTGCCCGATTAGTCTTCCCTAGGTTGAAGGATAGTGGTTAGGAAAAGATCATAGGACATTTTTGATATTAGTCCATTTTTAGCCTAAATAACCTTCCATGTGTGAATGATATCTCTTGATCCTTATTTTGAGCCTATATGCCTATTTTTCTTGTTAAACCTATCACCTTTCCATTTGTATCATAATGAACCTGTTTTGGCCCTGGTCCTCCTTGGACATTGTGCACTTCAACTTAGGTAAATTGCCTAAGTTGAGGGTGTCTATCATAGGGGGGTCGTGATGTAAAATGAGTATGAAAAAGGGTAAAATAAGAGAAAAGAAGGTAAGGATGGGTTTGGTAGAAATAGAATAAGAAAAGAAAAGTTGTGAAAAAAAAATGAATTACTAAAAGACCGCACCCAACCTGAATATGCTTTAATAAATTAAGGGAGAAATAAGGTAAAGGTTAATAAGTGATACCCCAAAAATAGTGTAGTGCCAAGGAGTCCTAGTCACTTTAAATATCTTTACATATCACACCAGCCCCAACCCTGCGTTGCAAGCTGAAGAAAAGTCCAATAGTGATCTTATCTTAACTGTCTAAAAGCTTAGGTAATGAAAATAAGGGCAAGCTTATGGTATTTGACATGCATTGATTGAAACTTCTTTGTGAGAGTGAGTGTCTCTTGGCCGTACCTACATTGACATACTTGATTTCATATATAAGTGAGGAGGGACTTTTTCTTGTTGTAAGGGCACATGGATTTTATTGCTAGCTGCTTACTTGTTTGGGTAGTGTGACTTGTGTATAAGCGTGGTTGTTTGATGCTAATTTGATGCCATATCTTGATTCCATTGTGTCACATTGTTGATCTTCATTAATATATACGGTTGGATTGAAAATGATTAAACTTGGAGAGGGTAATGTGTTTTGAGCTAAAATTGATGATTAACTGTCATAGGTATCTTACGTTTCTCTTGGGTAAGCATCGTAGTATTGCATTATGTAGTTGCTTAAGGACAAGCAATTATTTTAAGTTAAGAGTGTTGATGTGCTAGCCTTCTTTTTGCACATTTAAGACTTTTAACTCAAAATAATTGTAAGTTTTTAAGTAACTATTGTTGTTTTTTATTATATTTCATGTGATTTTGTAGGAAATTCAAGATGCATAGAAACTTATGATGAATACGCCAAGAAGTACAAATTTTGATAAAGTGGATGCGAAGATTGTAGTTGACAACTTATCTGATAAGTTGTCAATTTAGTGATAAGGCGTCAGAAGAAATTGTTAGCTGAAAACAGTGTATGAGAACTAAAGTGAAGAGTTGATAACTTGACCTGATAAGTCGGTAACTTCTTGATTAGCCATCAGCCAGGGTCGTCACCTGTAAGCAGTGAACATAGATTTCACAAAAGAGTTGATGACTTGGTTTGATAAGTTGTCAGCTCTCTGATATGCTGTTAGACCAGGTCGTCAGCTAAGGGGCGGAAAATATGAAATTTTAAATTCTGAATTTTGAAAGCTATGGATATAAGTAGCAGCTTTTGGGGTTTCATTATCATCTTGGAACTTATTCAAAAGACTAGTTTACATCTCTTGGGGTCTCTTAATTTTGAATTCAATTTTGGAATCTTTGATTTAGTTTTGGAAAATCCTACTTGAACTTGGAAGAAAATCAACCTTTGATTACATTTTTTGTATGTTTAATCACTTTGAATTATGGATTTAATTTTGTTATCTCTTTCTATTTCATATAGACGTAAAACACAGAACTAGAGTTGTGGGATCTATGATTATTCCTATATTGATTTAATAGTTAGATAAGGTTCGAGTGATTGTGGCAACATCTTGATAATTCCTTTGTAATGAATGCTTTCTGTTGGTTGCAAACAATAGATATAGCCTTATGTTGGTTTGCTTAAATTGAGAAATCAACTAAAGGTAGTGAATTATCTACAAGGATTTGAGAAGGTTAATTTTCCATCTAATGATTAATGTTATAATAAGATTAATTAACTCGAGATAAAATCACTGTGAATAGAAGGTTTTCCTAGGTTCAAGAGAATTAGGGAACTCAACATCTAGGTGGGTTGAGAAACACTTAGATGGACTATCGTTAATGATAATTTAGTGTTTCCCACAAGTCACGAGTATCATATTTTATAATTATTATTCAATGAGGAGTAATAATAATTGTGATCACAACTCTAGTTTCTCTATTTCATTGATTCAAAATACTGAAATTTTAGCTTTGAGTTCCTAAAGCAAGTTGAAACGATAACAATTGTTTAATTTATTAAAACTCCCCAATTAAATAAAACCATTATCTATTAGTTATTTTAATCACAAATAGACTTGATTAGCACCATATTCCCTGTGGGATTCGACCCCAACCTAGTTGGGTTATATATTTGACAACGACCGCTTACTTTCTCGCAAGAGAGGTATAATTTAGGCGTATCAAGGACCTTATATGTATATCCCATTTTATATAGGGTACTTTTCTAGTAGTATAGGGTGGTTCATAGACACTAAGTGTGGACCTTAGATGTTGATGTTGATAAAAGGGAGTATGTTAGCTCAGGAATAGCAATTCAAGACTTGTGCGGGTAATTTGGTAGGTCGGGGGTCTAGTCATTGGATAGGTTAGATCATGGATCTTACATGTATCTTTGTCCTTATATTTGTATTTTATTTTTGGCATGGAATTAATTATTAAATTCATGGTTTTAAATTTAGGTTTTGGCACAATTGAGTTCTTTGACATAATTACTCATTTAACAGATTTTCCATAGATTATGATGCATTATTTATGCTTCACAAATATTTATGAACATTGTGGGATACATAGGAATGGTAAATGGATTTTGAGGGTACTATGGATTCCCCAATTACTTAGTTTTGGAAATTATATGCCCTCAAGCTGTTTATGAAATTGTTGTTGAATATAATTTTGTAATATAGTTTAACTATTCTTAAATCATTGCATTGCATAAATGATTAAAGGAACATGAATTTGTTTTGGTTGGATTCAAATGATTTTGAAAAGGCCTGGTGGCCATAGTTTGATTTTGAATGGTTTTGGTTTAATTGGAAACCTTGAAGTCAATTTGGTCTAATGGTTTTTGCATGTCTACACCAGGCTCTAGGTAACATTGGGATGGCTAAGGATTTGGGTATAGGAAAACTAAACGTCCATAGTGTACATTTTTGGTGATATCTTAGAGCGGAGAATTGTGTTTTTTTGGTGTAATGGGGTGAAGGTTAGTGGTTAATCTCAAGCTT
This sequence comes from Capsicum annuum, assembly GCF_002878395.1. Taxonomy (NCBI): domain Eukaryota; kingdom Viridiplantae; phylum Streptophyta; class Magnoliopsida; order Solanales; family Solanaceae; genus Capsicum; species Capsicum annuum. The sequence continues at coordinate 149,693,869 of NC_061117.1, read as the reverse complement.
TTTTCTTATGATGGACTTTAAGGGAAGGTCGAGTCACATATTCTAGTGATACTCTTCTATCTCGATTAAAAAAGTACACTACTAGAGTTGTGTGTATTCTTATAGTGCTTATGCCTAAGGTTCGCATTTTGCGTTTACCTTGTTCCAGGGATATGAATCTTAACTCTACATTGTATTACTTATGGTATATATGGTTGTGTTTCTTTTGGTGTCCAGTCTTAAGGACTCTTTTTGGGTATGGTTATGTCGAGTTGGATCTTCATTATGGTTTAGGTAGTTGTTATAAGGTACTTGTGCCTATGGAGCCATATCTTGTTTTGGGGGGTCTTTGTCTTGCCTTTGGTGGTGTGGGCAATTCTTATAATTTGGTTCCTTAAATGATTTTAATTGTGTTTGGATGTTAGTGGAGTTAGTGAGTATGGTGATATTGTGAAATGAGCAATATAGAAGTACCTAAGTGGGGGAGAGTCTAGGGTGACTACCAGAGTTAAGGTTTTGGAATGTGAGGTAAAGTTATTGCCATGAGAATTTGTTAGGCAAGGAATAAGTGGTGAAAATCCCTGTGGAAATGATTGAAGGTACTAGATCTTCGGAAGGATAGAACATACTGCATGTATATAGGCGGTAAGCTTAAATGTTGTGATTGCTAGATATACCAATAGTTGTGTGGGTACTTAAGGGGCTTGGAGAGGCATAGTTTTATACAATGTTTTCATGGTTTGATTATTGTATGGTTTTGGGTGTTCAATTATAGGATGGAGGTTTTGGTTATAATGTGTGGACATAGGTTTGTCCATGTCATTTACTTGTGGGTTCGTATTATAATGGTGATAGAAGTGGAATAGTATTTTGGGATAGATGTAAGAATTAAAGCCTAGTGGACTAAGTTAACTCCTTTTAGTTTTGGATAGTCTTAAAGATGGAATTGGTGGTGTATATTTAGACTCAAGATCTCATAATAATATGTCTCGGTAAAGACTAAGTTGAATTGGATTTGCTCTTTAGCATGAGTTTATTCTTTTGGTAATCTATGTGTTTGTATTGTAGGTAAGGTGTGGATGGTCCTTGATTGGTTGGTTCATTTGGGTGGTATTGGTATCTTGGATCCTTGTTCTTTGAAGAGCCCCAATGAGGATTCTTGGATTGATAAGTTTTCCAGTTGCGAATAAGAGGTGTGGCTTCGGTGAAGGTTCAGTGGTGAAACCAAAATTTTGAGAAAACCATTTGGGAAAAGGAAGAAGGACATGGAGTCCAAGTATCCACATTGGTTCTTCATTCTAGAAAATCATGTATAGGGTATGTATTCTTTATCACATCTTGGTTTTTGACTTGGTTAAAGGTGAGGAATGTTTTCTCTTACATCTTAGTTTTCTAACTTAGCTAGAGGTCAGAATAAAGGTGTTGGGGTGTAAATTGTGCATGAGGTATGTGATGAACTTCACATCTTGGTTGGTGTCCTCGTCTTCTACTTTGGTTGAAGAAAACTTTGATGTGTGTTAATGTGTTACCTCATGCTTGTCCAGACTATAACGCCCCAGGAATAGGACCCTTGCAGAATTTCCTTGGTTTTGGTCTTTTGGACTTGGTATGACTCAAGGGTACCAACCGTACCCTTGGAAATAAGTTGGGGGAGGGTTTGATGGTCTACTAATATACTAGGCAGTGTTTTTGGTTTAGAATATGCCCAAGATACGACTCATTAAGGTACTAGTCATATATAAGGATGAAAGGCTTGCAAGGTCTAGTCGTATATTATCTTAGGTGTGGTCTTGTGGAATCTGTCCATGGTACGAGATATAGGTATGGTTTGGTGTACCACTCGTACCCTAAGGTATGAGTTAGGGTGGTGTGAGTCATACTAAATTCAATGTATAGGTCTTGGAAAGGTCTTGGGTATGAGTTGGGGTACCACTCGTACCCTAGGGCACGGATTCCATGGTGAGTCGTACCCTGCATTGTGGCTTACTTTAATTTTAAGTCAAGGGTAGTACAAACATTTCCTACTTCAAAACGCTTATGTCCTCACATTATACAACCCTTGGTGGCCTTCTATATCACTTGTTAAAAGATTAAAAAACTTCAAATAATCTCTCAAACTTACTCTTGAAGATTGGAGGTTAGGGTTTCTACATGTGTTCTTCAAAGGGGCTCAATAGTCATGTTTCTCTCCGGAATCTTCTTGTACAAGGTATGTACTCTTTCCCTCATTGTTAGTTCCAATTAAAGGGATGTGTATTGTGTTTTAAACATTGATTTATTAATCATGAATGGCGGTTTTCAAAATATATGTTTAGGGTCTTTATGCATATTGTTTGGTATTGGTTTAAACTTTGTTTTTACATATTTTTGGTAATGGTTTGCTTATGTGGGTGGTTTTTGGTTTTGGTTTAACAAATGGGTTATGGGTGACCCTAATTATGATGGTTTATTCTTTGGTTTTGGACTTGGTAAATGTATGCCCTCAACATGTTTGATAAAATGCCTAAAGGAATGTTTTACTCTATTGTTGAACTTTAATTGGAACTCTTGTATAGTTTGGTTTGGTAATGGAAGTATAAATGGATTTGGATGGTTTTAAATGGTTTGAATGATGTAGATTCTTTAAATGTTTGGAATGGTCTAAAATGGTTTAAATTGTGTGCATGGTTTAGAATGGTTATGGTTAGTTTAAATAAAAACCTTATGGGGAACACGAGAATCCCCTAAGTGAATGGAAATGGTTTGAATAATGGTTACAGTCTAACTGATCATACTTGTCGGGTACATGGGAATCCCTAAGTGGTTTAATATGGTGAATTGAAGGGTACATGGGAATCCCTTAATCTATAAATGGTTGGATATGGACAATACTTGTAATATAGTCGGTATGATGATACCACTACTAATGGCCTTGGGTAATAATTGGATAATTGTTTGGTTGGTAATGGTTTTTAATTGGAAAATAATGGCAGGGTGTATAGCAAAGTCGTAGAAGGTGGAGGTCCCGAGGGGACCAAAATTGGAAACTTAAATTTGCCGATGTGAGGTTTGGTTCTAGTGACCAGTGCATAATGTCACACTTTATATTTTAGGGGATGTACTAATCATCCCAGGTTTACTTCCCTGGTCATGCGGCTTCACGCACTGGGGCCCTTTCAGCAGGGGGAGCTAAAACCATATAGCCCATGGGTGGTTTAGGGCATTAGATCTACACAACCTAGGTAAAGGTTTTAAAGGCATGCTAAACCTAGTTCCCTTTAGTGGCATGATTATATATATATATATATGTATGGTTATGTGCATTATGTATGGTTTTACTTGGTTTTATAAATGGCATTATTTTTTTCTTATCCTGAGTGCATACTGGTCTTCACCTGCTAACCCATTTTTGGGCAGCTATATCCCCATGCGATGCAAGAATCGGCCATTCTACTCCTCCTGCTTAGCTATCGGACTTCGAGATCAGATGTTGGATTGAATTGGTAAGCTTTAATAGTTCGGAAGGCATCTATTTCATGTCATGGATTACTTTATGTATTTTTGTCTTTTATAGATTAGGTTTATGGCTATGTCGGGGGCATGTCCCAACTAGGAATTCTTTGGTCTGGTTTAGAGGATTATTATGGACAACTATGGACTTAGGTATGGTATGGATTGTTTCTATTATATATATATATACATACATATATTGGATTATTATCTTGGTTTTGATTTAATGTTCTTAGTTTGTTAATTGGTTGGATATTGGGTGGTTGGACTTGGTTGGGTTGGTCTCATAGTTAGACTTAACCAAAGTCTCCACATGGTTAAATACACTATCTTACTATATATTCGGAATTCAACTAACTCAAGGTATGCGTTTGGTGGTTGGGTTAGGTAACGACGGTGGTTCTCGGTCCTGGATGTACTTGGGATTGCCCATTACAACAAAGCCCTGGTTTGGGTCATGTCATGTTGTGTTGATTCAGGATGGTAAGGTGATTGCGTATTCTTCTCGTCAGTTGAATCTCTATAAAATGAATTTCCTTACCCATGATATGGAGTTATGCACGATCATTTTTATTTTGAAGCTGTGTAGGCACTACTTGTATGGAGTCCATTCTGAGATTTTTAATGATCATCGTAGCCTTCAGTATTTCATTGCCCAGTGAGATCTTAATATGAGGTAGCGTCGTCGAGTTGAGTTGCTTAAGGATTATGGCTTGACTATTTTCTATCATCCCGGTAAGGCTAATGTAGTTGCAGATGCCTTGAGCCAAAAGTTAACTAGCATGGGTAGCTTGGTGTATCTTTTGACCCAGGGGAGGCGCTTGGCCTTTGATATTCAGTCTTTGGCTAACCAGATGGCTAGGCATGATATTTCAACACTTGGGTGTGTTCTGGGATTCATAGAGGTTAGGTCTTCTTTGATGGAGAAGATTCAAGCTTATTAGTTTGATGATATGATAGTGCCCAAGTGCACATACAAGTGTACGTGGTCTACCAAGTAATATAGTGGCCTTTAAGAAAGACGAAACGATCCCACAGGGACTTGTTCTAACAACTATTTGATTTTAGCTCACAATTTAGATTCAATTTATGCAAGAATATCCAAAAGATAGTTTTAAAGTTATAACTAAATGTAAAGTAAATAGTGTGTAAAGTAAAAGACTTAAGACAATCAATGGAGTAAGACCAGGTTTATTGCAATTCGAACAGCCATACTATGTTATTGAACTTCATTCGTTAACTCGCTTATCTTCATTTTTGATTCATAGGGTTAATTGCATGATCATGGTCTCCAAACCTCTAATCATTTACCTAACTTGGACATTACAACTACATCGTTGAGCTGGGGTGTAATAATCTAATTCTTTAAGTTATCTTCCTACCTGTGAATCGGGTAAGGCTTCTAGGTATATCCCTTTCCTAGACGCTAATTTGAATTCCTTATTTCATAAAAGAATAAGAACCCTACTTTGTTTATCCCTACATTCTATCTCCCTATTCCCTTTCCCGAGATCACAATGTTGACAATATATGTATTCTAAGGCTGATCAATCCTCAAAATAGTTAAAACAAGAATAAATAAGCAACCAGATACGATAAGCGAATTAAACAAAATCAATTCAAAACAATAGTCTTCATGTTTGTGGCTTTAACCTCGAAAAAAGAGTTCTTAGCCACTCATAGTCATAATCATGATCCAAAAGGTTGAATTCATGTTTTGAATTATTAAAAATCTAATAAAAGAATGTAAAAGCCTAATGTTGAAGTTGCAGCAGCCTTCCTAAATCTCCAAGACATTCTAAAGATGCATTTCAATATGTACAACATTCTATTTATAGTATAGGATAAGAAGCCCAAGTCGTGTAGGATTGGATTTGCACTTTGGCTGTCTGTAAAATAGAGGTGCATCGTCTAGGTTAGTCCACTTGAGCAAGGGTCGCAGTGCACTAGCTGGTCAAGTCAAGTAGGCATCGCGCCACAATGGCTGCTTGAGTCAATTAGGGGTCGCGGCGCACCCCTATCGCGATACTCTACTGGAAATTACATCCAAGTTTTTGGTTAAGTGTTCCAACATCCTTTCTTTATCCAAGATTTTATGGTATGTATCCAATGGATTTTTAGCCTTTATATCATCCATATATCATCATAATCAACTAACAAAATATCCTACATCAATTTGCACCACGAGTTAGAGATCAAAACAACACAATATCAAGAACGATGAATGCAAAACACGAGCTAAGACTAGGCTTGCTCATGTTGCACTTTAACTTATTATTTTGGATCTAGACTTGATTCGATTGACCATTGAGCAATATAAATAAGTTTTTCCACTTATAAATACACAATTAAACCATTTAGAACTCTTTTATATATTAGAGTCCATTGGGGTAGACTCGACAAACACTTAGCTCAAGTTAGTAACACTACTTTCCTCGATTAAACTTTAAGTAACCCATTTAAGTACAAACTTGTTTGGAAACACTTTTATTCATTGTGGTTTGGTATGAGGAGAAATATAATGTACATTGTAGCTCATTACCTTTTATGTTAGCAGTAAAGGCTAAGCATTTGAGGCTTGGCGGATCGCTTTAGAGGTTACCATTCACGAGTGGAAGTAGGAATAGATCACTATGGAATTCATGACTGGATTTCCTCATACTTCGCATGGTTCTAATAATGTTTGGGTCATCATGGATCGATTAAACAAATTTGGCTATTTTAATTTGGTTCAAGTCTCTTTTAATGCTGAGAGGTTGGTCTGTATCTATATTTGTGAAGTTGTGCGTCTTCATGGTATGCTAGTGTCTATCATCTCAGATTGAGGTTTAGTGTTTACATCCCACTTTTGAAAGATCTTTCAGGATGAGTTGGGTACTCGAGTTGATCTTACCATAACTTTCAGCTCCCATATCGATGGTCAATCAGAGTAGACTATTCAGGTTTGGGAGGATATTTTCCGTGCTTATGTGATAGATTTTGGTGGTCAGTGGGAGCAATATTTATCCTTAGCAGATTATGCATATAATAACAATTATATAGCCCTTTGAGGCCTTGTATAGTAGGTGTTGTCGCTCCCCAGTTGGATGGTTTGAGGTTTTCTGAGGTTAGACCTCGAGGTATGAACTTGATTTGTCAGTCATAAAATAGAGTTTGGATCAATCAGGATAGACTTCGAGCGGCTTAGAGTAGGCAGAAGTGCTATGCTGATCGTAGACTTTGTGCCTTGAGATTTAGTTCTGGTGATTATTTTTTCTTATAGTTTTTCCCATGAAGGGTATGATGAGATTTGGGAAGAGTGGCAAGCTTAGCCCTAGGTATATTGGGCCACTTGAGATTCTTCAGATTATTGGTCGATTCTTCATGTTTCTGTGCTTCGCCGTTACATTTCAGATGAGTTTCATGTTATTCATTAGGATTCAGTTAAGTTTGATAAGAGGTTGTCTTTTGTTAAGGAGCCTGCCTGTACTTTGCTAGGGATGTCAGATGGTTGCATTCTAGAGTTATTATAGTGGGTAAGGTCAAGTGGAAGCATCGATCTATAGATGAGGCTACTTGGGAGGTCGAGTCTGATATGCGTATTTCTTTTCCCTAACTTTTTGCTGATTCAAGTATTTCCCCTTTTCTTTAGTTCGAGAACGAACTAGATTTTTAGTGGTGGATGGTGCAATGACTTGATTTTTGATGATTTATGTGAAATATTCATTTTTGCATAATTTGACCATTTTACTCCTCCCCGTGGTTGTGTTGTGGTATTTCTGGGTTGTAATGATGATTGGCATGGTCCCTAATACGCTTCAATGTGGTATATGTGAAATTTTGGTTTTTGATAGCTTAAAAGGTCTTATAGTTGATTTTGGTCAACATTTGCTATTTTGTGTGTCAGATGGCAAAATAGACTGCTCCAACATATCTGAAATATCAATTTTAGGGAGATAACATGGTTAGTTTGGTTTATATCTTATTTTGACCCTTGGTTCGAAAAGTTGTGAAATTAGATTTCGGGGGTCAACTTTGTGAAAATGATATCTTTTTGAAAATCTGATATTGCCATTGTCTAATTTGATAGGGTAGCATAGTTTATCTACATTCACAGTATCCCGAATGAATACCCAGGTGTCAGCGTAGACTTGAAATTTTCCAAGTCTCAGCTGGTGCACCACTCAGCCGGTGCACTTACTTTTGTGAACTAGCTGCAAAGGCTACTGATCGGATAGACACGAGTTTCTATACATGACATCTCAATCACGATCACGACAACTACATCTGTGAAGGTCAAGCTGTAAAAGTGATACTGGCCATTAGGATAGGTACTGCGTACGCGACACCTCGTCACATATGCGATGCCTGGACTATATATATATACCTTATTTTCACCATTTTAACCTTTTTGTGACTTGGAGCTTAGGATTTTATGATTTATAGCAATTTCTTTCATTTCTAAGCTTGGGTAATCTCTATAAAACCTATTTTAACTATGTTTCTTCAATTTCATCCTTTAATTCTTGTTCTAAATACGAATTAAAAAGTGGGAATTGGGGATTTTGGGCCTAAAGTCCTAAAAATTAAATTTCTAAGATTGAAACCCCAATTTCAACCTATTTTCACTTGGGTGAGTTTCTAATATTATAATTATCAGTTTTCTTTTAATTCCATCTTCAACACAACTTCAATTCTCGATTTTAAAATACATTTTAGAGACTTTTATTGGTAAAGCTTGAAAGTGGTGTTTCTTTGATTTAGACCTCATTTTTAACTTGTTTTCACTTAGGTTTTTAGCTGTAGACTCCTAAAAATATGGAGAACATGTTTTGAACTAAAATTAAGATTTTTCCCTTCTTTTTTGAAAACCCATTTCGGGTGTTGGTTTTGACATCGACTTAAAAATAGCTAATATGGGTGTCGTTGACGTTCTTTTGATGCATAGATTCTTCGTTTGTATGATTAAGTTGATTCTAAATCTATTCGTGAGGATTAAGGCTTTAGATTAAATGCGTCCAAATAGGTTTTGGGCATTCAAGGTAGGTTATGGCTTAACTTTCTTCAGATTGGGTTGGGTAGTTAATATTGGTTCAAAATCATGGTAGGGATGTGGGAACTAATCATGAAAATGGATATGTTATTGTGTTGTGCCCATGTGGGGGCCTATATATTGATGATATTTGGTGGTTTTAGAATATTAATATCTATGTGTGACCATGTGGGGTCTTACTTTATATTATTGGCCTTGTGTATGCGAAATTAGAGGTATCTTGTCCAATGAAAAAGCCCAATGTGGTATCAATGGTATATTTTGATGTATTTTACCCCTTTTGGAATATGATTCATGTTGGATTTCATGGATGGTTGTAAATATTTAGTGGATTGTTGGCTCACTTAGTTGGTATATTGGTCGGATATGGAAATTCTCATTCTGGTAGGTTGTGAGCATTACATCCTCATATCTTATACATTCAAAAAACATTGATACCACCATGAAAATATTGGAAATACTGGGCTTTTTTTAACATAAAATATGACATCTTAAAACCCTCTACCGAAGGATGTGCTGGAGAGCAGTTATGGATATTAGTTGTATACGGGTTGACGAACCCCCCATGGGTCCTACGTTAAAAATCTTTAGCTCCGTAGGTGTATACAGAGGTTGTGTGACAACCTTGGGCATAATCATTATTATCAGTGCGATCATCATCTTCATTGCATTTGTATTTACAATATACATATCTGTGATGTGTTATTTTTACTTGATGTGACACCTGTCTATGCATATTTTTGTTTCGTATTTGTATATGTGATATATGTCTACTTGTCGTTCTTTCTTATATTTGCTACGGTGTATGTAAATATTATAGAACTGTTAGTGGAGACGGTGTGGGATACCATTAAGGGACATTTTCTGGTTGTAGGTATGTGCCCATAGTGTGTATTTTCTATGCTTTATTTTCTGCTTTAATCAGTCGGCCTATGATACCTACTGAGTATAAGTGGATCGTATTCATCCCTGCTACACTATTTCGGTGTAGATCTAGGTTTGAGTGTATCTCATGGTGGTTGACTTTGGGCGATACTTTGGAGCTATTCTAGGTAGTAGTTGGATTCTTGCTTTTAAAGTATACTACCACCTCTCTTTATTTTAGACTATGTCTTTATTTTGCATTCAAAGATAGAGTTGTTCCTGTTTTGGATAATAATGTATTCTGATCTCGAGTTGTACTAGTTAGTTCTTACATATGTCACTAGGTTTTGGGATTATGGTATGATATCTTTGGTTATGTTATTCCAATTTCATTATATAGTGTGGTTAAGCTTTGTTCTAAAAGACTTACTTTGGGTTATTATTGTTATGTTCCCTTATTGGATCAGTTTGTGTGATAGGCTTACTTGTCAAAGGCTTTCCACAATAAGTGCCATTATAACCCTTGGTTTTTATGTCGTAATATTAGGTTTTGAGATGCATCTCCTCCATAACCTAAGCATTATCAGAAACCTCAACAAAAGGCTTACCCGTAGCAACTAAACTCAGTGTTGACATGCGAAGAGGAAGTCTCAATTCCCAAACAAAACAACTAACCCTTTCATAATCAGTAGTCTGAATAGAAGTAGCATGCCTAGCCAACTCATGAAATCGATCCTCATACTCCACAATAATCCTAGAGCCCTACTACAACCTTGAGAACTGATCTCTCAAACGACCCCTAAGGCTGCATGGCATATACTTCTTCAAGAAGATCTCGAGAACTAAGTCCATGTCAATGGGGGAGACCTAGCAGGACTGAAATCAAGATGACCTCTCCACCAATGTCAAGCTGCCAAGTCCAACTGAAAAGTAGTGTAAACTACAACACGAGTCTCAACTGGGCTCAAATTACAGAGTGTATCCTCATAAGTAATCAAGAACTCATATGCAACCTCGCCTGATGCACCATAAAACCTAGGCAGAGATAATCTCAAGAATTTATCCAATATATTTTGCTCCTCACTAGACATAGTAGGCAGTAAACTACCGGTTGGTTGATCGCCGATGCTGGAGGGACCTAAACTCTGGGAGCCATAGCTATAGGTTGTGCCCCTCCTTAGTACTACTCTGATCGATAGACTATTCACCATCATACGGTACACCACAAACCAATCCCAAAAGTCGAATCAAAGCATCACTAAGCACTGAAAAAAATAAACCCTAACGGAGCTTGGTCTAATCCCTGGCCCACCGCTAGTTGGGGCAGAAGAATCTTTGGCTCAAGAGAAAGGATAGGGTTTGGTCAAGTCCTCCTATCCTATCTCCTCACTGGGGACACATCTCTGGGCCGTCCATGACCTCTAGGTCACCCATGAACAATGATAGGATCCCTAGGCTTGGTCTCAAGACCCTCATTTCGTATAGAGGTAGCATGTATCGTAGCCATCTTTGAAAGAGTGAAACTAAAGGAATTCTTTAGAAACCAACTTAGACTCTTAGAATGAAATGAGTGCAAGAATTAAAGATCTCCTAAAAATATTCTATAGCCTTTTGAAGATAAGAATCCAACATCATCGTTCGGACTATACCAGACACTTGCTCATGTACCAACAATACTGGTGAACCTAAGCTCTCACACCAATTTGTCACGGCCTAATTTATGAGTCATGATGGTAGCTACTTTATACCTCCAGTAGGTACGCCAAACCGCAGACTAGAGCTATGAGCAATGAGCTTTGAGTAATTGCCTAATTTGGTGAAAAATATCCTAAAAGGTGGAAATCAACAATTCAAGACTTATAACATAAGACAATCATAATAGTCTAATAGATAGATAAAAAATCAACAATCATCCCACAACCTAGAAATGTTGGTACAAGAGATACTACAATTGGAATTAAGTACTGAAATAGTCATTGCAATCTATCTCTACAAATGAAAGACTATACATTAACAATAGAAGGAAAAAAGGCAAATCTGACTCCAAGAGCTCATCCAATCTTAGAAATCAACTCAGCATGAACATCACATCAGCGGTGCTACTAGTACTCGGATCTGTACCAAAAAGGTACAGAAGATAGTATGAGTACCAAAACCACAGGAACTTAAAAGGTGAAACACCCCGAACTTTGGACCTTGTAAATTTTCCTGAGTTTTGAACTTTTTATACATCATACCACTGCCCCATACCAGTCGTATGTTGTGGATACGGGTTTAGGACCCTAGTTGTATATTGGTCAGTGTAATATTGGCCAAGTTCTATTATTGGTATGATAAGGAATCATATGAGTCGTATGTACATGATACGAGAAGTATAGTGCCAAACCGCATGTTATTCAATGTCTAGCCTTGATATTCTACTTAGGGTATGACTTGAATGACACTAGTCATATGGTAGGGAACGATTTAGACTAATGAGTTGTATGTTGGATAGAATGTGGTGTCCAGAATTCTTATCAAGGTACGAGTTGAGGGTACCACTCATATGATATGGGTACGAGTGAAGAGGCTAAACCATACCCTACCACGAGTCTTTTATAGATTTTAAGATGAGGGTATTTTAGATATTTCCTACCCCAAGCCTTTAAGACCCCACTTCCTATAGCACTATTTGGTCCCTCATTCATCATTTTGGAAGATCAAAACACTCTCAAAAACTCTCTAGAAACCTCTCAATAAGATTGGGCTAGGGTTTCATCAAGGTGGTCATCTAGAGGCTTTAGGATCGAAATCTCTCCGTGAATCATTATAACGCAGGCATATGACTCTGCCTTCAATGTTAGTTCATAAAAGTCATGTGTTTTAAACTTTGTTCTTGAATCATAAATAATGGTTTAAAATCCATGGTTGAGGGTTTGAATGTACAGTATTGAGTATTGTTCTACCATGTCTTAACTGGTTCTTATGCATGATTTAATAATAGTTTTGCACATGTGGGTTCTTGGAAATTATGATTTAAACTAAGTGGTAACTCTTAACCCTAACTTGATGGTTTTTGACTTGAATAATGGTTTTATAATTGAATGCCCTCAACCTGTTTGTGAAAATATCTATGAGATGGATCTTGTCACCTAATGAATTGTGTTTTGTACTAATGCTTGGTATAAGAATTCTAATGAAGGATCAATGATTTTATAAAGTTCTTGATGGCCATAAATTGAATTGAATTGTGATTTGAACTAAGGCATTGACCTAATATTTTAAATGGTTGGAAAATGGTTTCATAAAGACCTTGTGGGTCATAAATGGATTTGAATTGTAACCTTGGTAGTTTAATTGGCTAAATGGGTTTAGGTTGCTCAAAGTTTAATTGAATTGAGGTATTTGTAAAGACTATGGATTCGAGTCCCAAATGTTGAATGATAATGGTTATAACATGTTCTACATTTGCAAGTGGGGTTGGTATGACGATACCAATGGATGCCTTTGGTAAGTAATTGGATTAATGATTGTGTGTATATGTGAACAATGTTTTAAATAGGATTTAAATTGGGATGTGTAGATGGTCTATGAAAGTAGAGTCTAAAGGACTAACACTGGAAACCGCACTAGTTGGTGCAGGTATCTATATGACCAGGAGGTTTGAGTCCCCCGAACGGAGATATGAATGGGAGGTTTGAGTCCCCCATATTGTATACATTAGTTCTTAAGTCACCTTGATTATGTTGGGATATTCAACTCCCCCATAATGGAATATATGGACATGTGTATTCTCTAGTTCATGCGGCTACATGTACTGGGGCCCTTCCAGCTTAGGGAGAGCTAGACCCATGTAGCCCGTGGGTGCCTTGCTATATGATGGTTATGCTACACAACCCAGGTTAATATTTTCAAAGTTCATGCTAAGCCTTGTTCCTTATTGAATTATATGCTAGCACTCTAACTGCTAAACATCTTTGAATATTGTATCCCTAACGTGATTAGGGACCAATGTTTCTTTTTTTTGTGCAGTGATCAGGTGTTTGAGTGGCTTCTGAGTTGACATTGAAGTGGTGAGATTTCATAGTCCGGAAGGAATTCATTTCATGGTCTTTTTACTCTTTGTCATAAACTTTGTTAGACTCTAATTTTGGCTATTGTTTGGGATATATCTCTATATTTTATTAACTTTGGATTGTAGAGGCTTTATGGATTACTATGAACTTGGGTGTGATGGTTTAGTGTGTGGTGGTGATGAATTGTTTAGAAATTTCTTGATTATTTGTTTTTCTTATATCTCTCTATCTTATTATATGCTCGAAGTTTATCCGATACTCATGGTTGATATATTGGTTAGGTGAGGTGAAGGGGGTAATATTCATTCCGCGTGGGACTTGAGATACCCATCAAGGCCAGACTTTAGTTTGGGTTGTTACAAAATTGGTATTAGGGTCTAGGTTCATGGTCAATTGAGTGTCCATATAGACATGTAAAGTAGAGTCTCTTTTATTGGTGTATAGCGCACCACACTTATAAGAGAGAGGCTATGAGACATTTAGGAATGTTTCCCTTTCTTATTGTCTTATTTTTGAGCTATAGAGTCTAAGGTCTTGGCTTCTTCTGATTACTATTTTCTCGTCTTTCAGATCATACTTCCAAGAAGATCTGATATTCATGCAAACTCTTCTATCCCATTTGAGGACAGTGTGGACGTAGCTCGTCTAACTTCTAGGGTCCAGACCTAGTCAAGGGTCACTGCATCTGATGGTCCTCATGGGGTTCTATTTGTCCAAACTAATTCTACTCCTAAGGGTTAAACTTATACTCAGTCACCTCCCGGGGAGATTACTAATGCTGAGTTTTGTCACTCCATTACCCCGTTGACTCAGTTGGTGACATCTCAGCTATAATAGTCTGGTTTTGATAGTGCTGCTGTGGGTTCATATAATACCCCATGTATTTCTAAGTTAGAAAATGAACCACTGTTCCTACGCATAAAACCTCTTATCCTGTGATTCTTGTTTACTACATGAATAAGGATGAGTATCCTAATGATAATAGAGCTTATGATGTGTTAAGCATGTTCATAAGAGTCACTTAAAGTAAGCCAAGCTAAGAACTTTTGAATCCACCAAATTTTCGTGTGTGATTTCACATAGGTCATATTTGAATGAGCATAACTTAGTTTATAGATGGTATTTTGGTGGATTTATACCCTCCAAATTTTAGAGAATTGAATAAGCTTTTCGTCGATACTAAATTCGCCTAAAACGAACACCTGGTGAAGAAGTTATGGCAATTTAAAGTTTCAGCAGTGTCATTTCAGTCAATGGCGCATCGTGCCATAAGCCAAAATGAAGTTTGTCAATTCCTAGTGTCTCTCCATGATTCCACCGCATCGCGGTGAGTTTCCAGGTCATAAACAAGTGGCAACGTGATGTCTCTACGTCGCACCAGGGGCCCAAATCAGGAAATTTTTATAGAAATTAAAAGACGCATCTAGAAGGGTATTTGGGTCATCTTCCCACCCCTATATAAGCTGCCAAACATGGAATTAAGCCATTATTTCCCCCAAAACATACTCTTTTTCATCAAAATCCTCTTAAGAACACATTAACGTTTCAATTAGTGGATTCATGTTCAAGCAAATTCTACCATCAAATTCTAAGAATCTCTTCGTTAATCTTTACTAAATGAAGAACTATGGTATGCGTGTGTTCATTCATGGACTCCTTTGGTCCATAAAGTCCAAGAACCTATTTTAAACTATATGCCATGATTTTTATGTTTTGATTTGATTATTGATCTTGTTTATGTGTTGAATGATGTCAAGATAGA